>NC_053022.1:274573841-274708542 GCF_003073215.2 Triticum urartu
TATAATATGCAAGGGATGAATAAGACTATTCCCGAGCTCTTCGCAATGCTGAAAGCTGCGGAGGTAGAAATCAAGAAGGAGCATCAAGTGTTGATGGTCAACAAGACCACTAGTTTCAAGAAAAAGGGCAAAGGGAAGAAGAAGGGGAACTTCAAAAAGAACAGCAAGCAAGTTGCTACTCAAGAGAAGAAACCCAAACCTGGACCTAAGCCTGAAATTGAGTGCTTCTACTGCAAGCAGACTGGTCACTGGAAGCGGAACTGCCCCAAGTATTTGGCGGATAAGAAGGATGGCAAGGTGAACAAAGGTATATGTGATATACATGTTATTGATGTGTACCTTACTAATGCTCGCAGTAGCACCTGGGTATTTGATACTGGTTCTGTTGCTAATATTTGCAACTCAAAACAGGGACTACGGATTAAGTGAAGATTGGCTAAGGACAAGGTGACGATGCGCGTGGGAAATGGTTCCAAAGTCGATGTGATCGCAGTCGGCACGCTACCTCTACATCTACCTTCGGGATTAGTATTAGACCTAAATAATTGTTATTTGGTGCCAGCGTTAAGCATGAACATTATATCTGGATCTTGTTTGATGCGAGACGGTTATTCATTTAAATCTGAGAATAATGGTTGTTCTATTTATATGAGTAATATCTTTTATGGTCATGCACCCTTAAAGAGTGGTCTATTCTTATTAAATCTCGATAGTAGTGACACACATATTCATAGTGTTGAAGCCAAAAGATGCAGAGTTGATAATGATAGTGCAACTTATTTGTGGCACTGCCGTTTAGGTCATATCGGTATAAAGCGCATGAAGAAACTCCATACTGATGGGCTTTTGGAACCACTTGATTATGAATCACTTGGTACTTGCGAACCGTGCCTTATGGGTAAGATGACAAAAACACCGTTCTCCGGTACTATGGAGAGAGCAACAGATTTATTGGAAATCATACATACAGATGTATGTGGTACGGTGAATGTTGAGGCTCGTGGCGGATATCGTTATTTTCTCACCTTCACAGATGACTTAAGCAGATATGGGTATATCTACTTAATGAAACATAAGTCTGAAACGTTTGAAAAGTTCAAAGAATTTCAGAGTGAAGTTGAAAATCATCATAACAAGAAAATAAAATTCCTACGATCTGATCGTGGAGGAGAATATTTGAGTTATGAGTTTGGTGTACATTTGAAATAATGTGGAATAGTTTCGCAACTCACGCCACCCGGAACACCACAGCGTAATGGTGTGTCCGAATGTCGTAATCGTACTTTACTAGATATGGTGTGATCTATGATGTCTCTTACTGATTTACCGCTATCGTTTTGGGGATATGCTCTAGAGACGGCCGCATTCACGTTAAATAGGGCACCATCAAAATCCGTTGAGACGACGCCTTATGAACTGTGGTTTGGCAAGAAACCAAAGTTGTCGTTTCTGAAAGTTTGGGGCTGCGATGCTTATGTGAAAAAGCTTCAACCTGATAAGCTCGAACCCAAATAGGAGAAATGTGTCTTCATAGGATATCCAAAGGAAACCATTGGATACACCTTCTATCATAGATCCGAAGGCAAGACTTTTGTTGCTAAATTCAGAAACTTTCTAGAGAAGGAGTTTCTCTCGAAAGAAGTGAGTGGGAGGAAAGTAGAACTTGACGAGGTAACTGTACCTGCTCCCTTATTGGAAAGTAGTACATCACAGAAACCTGTTTCTGTGACACCTACACCAATTAGTGAGGAAGCTAATGATAATGATCATGAAACTTCAGAACAAGATACTACTGAACCTCGTAGATCAACCAGAGTAAGATCCGCGCTAGAGTGGTACGGTAATCCTGTTCTGGAAGTCATGCTACTAGATCATGATGAACCTACGAACTATGAAGAAGCGATGGTGAGCCCAGATTCCGCAAAATGGCTTGAAGCCATGAAATCTGAGATGGGATCCATGTATGAGAACAAAGTATGGACTTTGGTTGACTTGCCCAATGATTGGCAAGCAATTGAGAATAAATGGCTCTTCAAGAAGAAGACTGACGCTGATGGTAATGTTACTGTCTACAAAGCTCGACTTGTCGCAAAAGGTTTTCGGCAAGTTCAAGGGATTGACTACGATGAGACCTTCTCACCCGTAGCGATGCTTAAGTCTGTCCGAATCATGTTAGCAATTGCCACATTTTATGATTATGAAATTTGGCAAATGGATGTCAAAACTGTATTCCTGAATGGATTTCTGCAAGAAGAGTTGTATATGATGCAGCCGGAAGGTTTTGTCGATCCAAAGGGAGCTAACAAAGTGTGCAAGCTCCAGCGATCCATTTATGGACTGGTGCAAGCCTCTCGGAGTTGGAATAAATGCTTTGATAGTGTGATCAAAGCATTTGGTTTTTTACAGACTTTTGGAGAAGCCTGTATTTACAAGAAAGTGAGTGGGAGCTCTGTAGCATTTCTGATATTATATGTAGATGACATATTGCTAATCGGAAATGATATAGAATTTCTGGATAGCATAAAAGGATACTTGAATAAGAGTTTTTCAATGAAAGACCTCGGTGAAGCTGCTTACATATTGGGCATTAAGATCTATAGAGATAGATCAAGACGCTTAATTGTACTTTCACAAAGCACATACCTTGACAAAGTTTTGAATAAGTTCAAAATGGATCAAGCAAAGAAAGGATTCTTGCCTGTGTTACAAGGTGTGAAATTGAGTAAGACTCAATCCCCGACCAATGCAAAAGATAGAGAGAAAATGAAAGATGTTCCCTATGCTTCAGCCATAGGCTCTATCATGTATGCAATGCTGTGTACCAGACCTGATGTGTGTCTTGCTATAAGTCTACCAGGGAGGTACCAAAGTAATCCAAGAGTGGATCACTGGACAGCGGTCAAGAACATCCTGAAATACCTAAAAAGGACTAAGGATATGTTTCTCATATATGGAGGTGACAAAGAGCTCATCGTAAAAGGTTACATTGATGCAAGCTTTGACACTGATCCGGACGATTCTAAATCGCAAACCGGATACGTGTTTACATTAAATGGTGGAGCTGTCAGTTGGTGCAGTTCTAAACAAAGCGTTGTGGCGGGATCTACATGTGAAGCGGAGTACATAGCTGCTTCAAAAGCAGCAAAAGAAGGAGTCTGAATGAAGGAGTTCATATCTGATCTAGGTGTCATACCTAGTGCATCGGGTCCAATGAAAATCTTTTGTGACAATACTGGTGCAATTGCCTTGGCAAAGGAATCCAGATTTCACAAGAGAACCAAGCACATCAAGAGACGCTTCAATTCCATCCGGGATCTAGTCCAGGTGGGAGACATAAAGATTTGCAAGATACATACGGATCTGAATATAGCAGACCCGTTGACTAAGCCTCTTCCACGAGCAAAACATGATCAGCACCAAAGCTCCATGGGTGTTAGAATCATTACTGTGTAATCTAGATTATTGACTCTAGTGCAAGTGGGAGACTGAAGGAAATATGCCCTAGAGGCAATAATAATGTTATTATTTTATTTCCTTATATCATGACAAATGTTTATTATTCATGCTAGAATTGTATTATCCGGAAACATAATACTTGTGTGAATACATAGACAAACCAAACGTCACTAGTATGCCTCTACTTGACTAGCTCGTTGATCAAACATGGTTATGTTTCCTAGCCATAGACATGTGTTGTCATTTGATTAATGGGATCACATCATTAGGAGAATGATGTGATTGACATGACCCATTCCATTAGCTTAGCACCCGATCGTTTAGTATGTTGCTATTGCTTTCTTCATGACTTATACATGTTCCTATGACTATGAGATTATGCAACTCCCGTTTACCGGAGGAACACTTTGTGTGCTACCAAACGTCACAACGTAACTGGGTGATTATAAAGGAGCTCTACAGGTGTTCTCCAAAGGTACATGTTGGGTTGGCGTATTTCGAGATTAGGATTTGTCACTCCGATTGTCGGAGAGGTATCTCTGGGCCCTCTCGGTAATGCACATCACATAAGCCTTGCAAGCATTGCAACTAATGAGTTAGTTGCGAGATGATGTATTACGGAACGAGTAAAGAGACTTGCCGGTAACGAGATTGAACTAGGTATTGAGATACCGACGATCGAATCTCGGGCAAGTAACATACCGATGACAAAGGGAACAAAGTATGTTGTTATGCGGTCTGACCGATAAAAGATCTTCGTAGAATATGTGGGAGCCAATATGAGCATCCAGGTTCCGCTATTGGTTATTGACCGGAGACATGTCTCGGTCATGTCTACATTATTCTCGAACCCGTAGGGTCCGCACGCTTAACGTTACGATGACAGTTTCATTATGAGTTTATATATTTTGATGTACCGAAGTTTGTTCGGAGTCCCGGATGTGATCACGGACATGACGAGGAGTCTCGAAATGTCGAGACATAAAGATTGATATATTGGACGGCTATATTCGGACACCGGAAGTGTTCCGGGTGATTTCGGAGAAAACCGGAGTGCCGGAGGGTTACCGGAACCCCCCGGGAGAGTAATGGGCCTTATGGGCCTTAGTGGAGAGAGAGAGGGGCGGCCAGGGTGGGCCGCGCGCCCCCTCCCCCTCTGGTCCGAATTGGACTAGGAGAGGGGCGGCGGCGCCCCCCCTTTCCTTCTCCCTCTCCCCCTTCCTTTCCCCCTCCTAGTAGGAGTAGGAAAGAGGGAGTCCTACTCCTACTAGGAGGAGGATGACTCCTCCTTGGCGCGCCAAGGGCCGGCGCTCCCCCCCTTTGCTCCTTTATATACGGGGCAGGGGCAACCTCTAGACACACAAGTTGATCTTCAAGATCGTTTCTCTTAGCCGTGTGCGGTGCCCCCCTCCACCATAGTCCTCGATAATATTGTAGTGGTGCTTAGGCGAAGCCCCTGCACAGTAGAACATAAAGATCGTCACCACCGCTGTCGTGCTGACGAAACTCTCCCCGACACTTTGCTGAATCGAAGTCTGGGATCGTCATCGAGCTGAACGTGTGCTAGAACTCAGAGGTGCCGTAGTTTCGGGTGCTTGATCGGTCGGGCGTGAAGACGTACGACTACATCAACCGCGTTCATAAACGCTTCCGCTGTCGGTCTACGAGGGGACGTAGACTACCACTCTCCCCTCTCGTTGCTATGCATTACCATGATCTTGCGTGTGCGTAGGATTTTTTTTGAAATTACTACGTTACCCAAAATTAGCCTCTTAAAATGTGATAGTTGTTTCTATGTTAAGTATGTAGATATGGACCATATGGGTATCAAAATCGTGTTACGAAGATCATCCTTTTGTCGAATAGTGTAACCACTATATATATGTTACTCAAATGTTGTTACCCAAGTTCATAAATTTTCATGGAAAGTATTAGTATCGTACACAGTTCATTGAGTTTAAGCGTGTGCCCGATGTCCAGAAGGCATTTGCATATTAACTGTCCACATTGTAAATTCACACACATGTTAACATAAGGAAACATATGTGTAACATACTAATCATCGCACACGAGTACTCGCAGACGCATCGTGTGCGATACTCCTAGCCACCGCAAGCAACTAGTTTGCATTTTTCAAAGTTTTTTGTACACACAGAATCGCACACGAACTAACTATATTAACCGTTGTGTTGTAATTTCTCATCGCAAACAGTTCATCCGAGTCGGCTGTTTGCCATGTATCACACACATCTTGTTTACACGACTCATTTATGTTATTTTGGCTCATCGCAAACAGTTCATCCATGTGAATCGTATGCCGCATATCACACACATCTTGTTAAGTTAACTAATTTCTGTTGTGTTCCCTAATTGAAAACAGTTCGTCCGAGTACTATATGCCGTATATCACACACCTTGATTTGGCTAATCATTTATGTTGCACTCCCTAATAGCAGACAGTTCATCGAAGCGAACTGTATGCCGTATATCGCACACACATTGATATGGCTATCCGTTTTTGTTATTCTGTCTCATCGCAAATAGTTTAAATGGATTAACCGTGTGCCCTGCATCACACACGTAACTAAAATCTGAACCGTGTTTGATGGCTCCGCCATCGCAAACGTTTTGCATATTTTTTGACGGTTTTTACACCATCGTTTGCGATTAATGCATCACATACACTTTTGTCAAAAGGGTCTCTAATCGTAGTGTCGCGTTAGCAGCATTCTCCAGTAGTGACCGGTCGTCTCGTCGTACGCTCCAAGTCTTCTGGGTCCACCTGATTGTAGGGCCATGGGCCGGGTTAATCAGCCCATGGCATAACTGACCTAGGGGCCCTCCGGGCCGGACTACTCAGGCCAGCTTCCGGCCAGGCGATACATCCCTGGGTCATAACACCGTCAATATGTGAAGACAAATTCTAATCCCAGAAGCAAGAAACATAAAATTTTCACATAGGCACAAGAAGCAGCAAGGAAGGATACAGAGAGAGCATTTGGAGTGTTGCAAGCCGGGTTGCAATTGTTTGAGATCATGCACATTTAACAACGATGCATTGCAAAGATCATGACATGTTGTGTGATTCTATACAATATGATCATCAAGAATGAGAGAGATACATCAAACCCCATCGAGTATGAAAATATTGGCACAACAGCAAGGCCTCACAAAGACACAAACCACATTCAAGCATTGTTTGAGGTCTATCACAAGATTGAAGTCAAGACGTCACATGATCAAGTGCATGGAGATCTCACTAAGCATCAATGACAACTAGCTGGTGATGATGTGTGTATATTTATTTAATTCATTTATTTTCATTTGAGCAATTATTCCATTAGATTATTTGTTGCATTTTGATTTTTCTTATCCGAATTAATGTTGTAACTGTTGAATTGATGAAATGTTGATTTTTGTGTACTTTGTTTTTTATCTATTATCTCATAGACCCAAAGCATCTAGCTCAATTTCAAATATGAAGTTGCTTACCACACATCCCATCTGGTGATGTCAAGAAAAAAATATAAATTATAAAGGCTACATATGATGACACGTTTTAAAAAAATCAACGAACGCCGCAAATCAACCAAAGTTCAAGTCCTAGACTTGACATTGATGCTCGCATTTTTTTGGATTTATTTTAGGCCTTCCGGCGATGTGCGTTCAGTGAGAGGAGACGTTCTTGTCGACTCAACTATGATGACTTCGTTAATCTTAAGATGATGTGTCGGTTGAGTCTCTTGAAGGTGCTCATAGGGGTAGGATGTGCGTGCATGCGATCATAGAAATGAGTGTATGCACATGTGTATGTACGAACGTTTGCGTTTGTACCATGTTAAAATAAATAAATTAATGAACGCCTCCTCTCATCTAAAATGAAAATAAAATCCATACTGTGTTATGTTAACATAAATTAATGGGTAGCGCTGGGCGCCGGTACGCCGGCCGAAAGTTTCGGCCGGTCTGCCCCCAATCGCCCGATCTGGCTGCGCGAGACCTTCAGATTGTAGCTCCTATTCTATTTTTTTCTTACCTTATCCTCGTCTCCAGCACACAGAGAGAGGAGCGAGCCAGTCAAGGCCGCCATGGATGCGCGGCCATGAAGCCCACGCTTGCCGCTTTGGCACCGCCCGTGCTTGTCGCCCCGGCCATGGCGCTGCCCGCGCTCGTTGCAGGTCCCCATCCTCGCCGGCAGTCCTCGTTGCCGGTCCCGCGTTCGTCCTTGGCCTCGTGCTTGCCGGCAACCCGCGCTCGCCGCCGTATCCTTGGCCGCCCATGCTCGTTCTTGACCTCGTGCTCGGTGTCGCATCCTTGGCTGCCCGCGCTTATCGGCCATGGCAACTCTGGTGTCGGTCGTAGCAAAAACGAACAATGGTTGTAGCAATTCTTCGTCGTTGCCGCCGTCGCTGCTCGCGACTCCGCCATGGATGGATGTAGCAAAATCCTACGCCAGTAGTAGCAAAATCTGAGGACGGTTGCAACAAAAAAAGGCACCACCATAATACGTCGCAGCTCCGCCGTGATAAGATGTAGCAAATTCCGTCGCCGGTAGTAGCAAAATTTGGCGACGGTTGTAGCAAAAACTCGGTTGTTTCCAGCGAAGTTCTTGTCCTCGGTTGCCTCATTAATTTGCTTCCCATCGCCGCCATTGACTTGGGGGTTGCAACTTTTCTTCACAACGGTTCGAGCACCTTCAACGGGGGGCTGTAGCTTTTCTGCGGGGGTCAAAGCTTTCAGCCGGTCGAAGCTGTCTACAGAAGCAGGCTGAAGCTTTTTCAAACTACGGTTGGAGGCTTCATATGAATGAATGTAGCTTTTTTCGGTGTATGTTGAAACTTTATATGTCGCAGGTTGAAGCTTTCGATCAAAGGGTTGTAGCTTTTTGGGTAGTCGGTTGCAGCATCAATGGAGGAGCAAAAAAATGCTTCCAAGTTTGTTTTGGGAGGACATGGTGCATCGGTGGGGGGAGGAGGTCGCGCCGCCGTGGTTGTAGCATCTCCAGTGGACTGTTCCAGCGTACGGAAATTGTGAGCAGCAGCTCGCAGACGGCATGTCCATGACAACTTCCCAAGTCCGGTTCGCCGGGGCAGAAGGAATCTGCAAGCCGGAGCAATGGAAAAGTGTTTATGGGCACTGATGTTGGAGATGGAGACATACATGGGACTGGGGCTAGCCGGCAGCGGGATCTGAACGAGGAAGACGAGGAGGGGCGGAGAGAGGAAAGGGATCAAGGGGAAGAAGATGAACGCTGAGCGAGAGAAGAGGATCGAGAGGGGTCAAGCGAGCAGGTGGACTAGCTATCGCAAGAGGCCCACACCCTGTACCTGCCGCGCGTGACCGGCCGAAGTTTCGGCTGGTCGCCGGCCACAAACGTTTAATCAATTAATCAGGGAAGTGCAACGCACACAGTAACCAGCCCCCCCCCCCCCCCCTCCCCCCGCCACACAAAGTTTTACCTAAAAAAATTAAATTTAATGGCTGGAAGCGCCTTCGCTCATCTAAAAAATAAAAAATAAAAAAAATGGTAACGCTATGGTTTCGACCCTGCTAGCGTTGCTCCTAGCCGAGCCCATCAATTAACCGTCGGGCAGGGACAGACCGAGCTTCGAAAACCTCTTCGCTCGTCATGCTAAACCCACACCGCGAAAAATCGCTCCTCCGCCGCTGGCGCCGCCGCGGTTTTCGGCCGGCGGCGGCCGCGCTCAGCTAACCAGCGCGCGCCCCGACCCGCCCGCTCCCTAGCTTCCCTCACTCCTGGTCCTCCCGCTACCTACGCGAAGGCCAAGGGTGGGCCAAAGCGGCGGCTCACTAGTAACCGTCGGCAAGGTACCGTGCAAGGCATCCCAAAGGCGGCGTATCTCGAGGAACCAGCATCGCTTCAAGGGGAATCCGCGCCGCATCGCGCTAGGACGGGGCAGACGAGCACTCTCAGACGCCGAGTTCGAGATGCCACAACAGCGCTCCGCGCCCCCCACTACGACCCGGCGGTCGACGTCGGGCCCGAGCGGTCGGCCGCTCTTCGCCTTCACCGACACCTTTGCGTCCTTCTCCCACCGCGGCGCCAATGCCTACGTCGATTTCACGTACGCACCCGTCCTTTTCCCTTGTCCACTGTCGTCTCGATTGGATCCGAATGCGGTGATGCGCGTGGTTATGTTAGATGTATTCGTTTTGTTTGTCAAGTTCGGATATCGGCTCTCATTCTCGTGGCAATTTTGGTGCTACTTACACCAAATAAAATGAAGTTTAATACTAGATGCCGTTGGTTAAATTGTGATACTAAAGTTTGTACTGATAAGGAAAATATAGCAGGGGACTTTGTAAGCATATCGATGTGACTAGGTATAAGGCTGTATACCCTGCATTTTTTTTCTATTTGTGTTGCTTCATCTCTAATCTAATGGTGAAGTATGTATGTGTTCTGCTGCCATTTAGACTTTCCCTTGGTTTAGTAATGTTCAAAGGTTGATGCCATGGTCACAAGCGTAGCAGTCTCATTCAACGTGATGATTTCCCCAATTGAACTATGTTGCTGATCGTCTAAACATGTGTATTTGTTTAATGCAACAGTTCCTTGTATCAACTTTAGGCCTCCTTTGGTTTGGAGGAATTTTGTAGGATTTTCATAGGATAGGATTTCTATAGGAACAATTCCTTCAGAGCTCTTTGGTTTGTAGGAATGAAATCCTATTCCTATGGAGGAATTCTTCCTATCCTCCACATTTCATAGGAAAACAAACATTAGCCTAGACTCAATGGAAAAAATCCTATGGTGTGAATCAAAGGGCATCTCTTTTTCTATTCCTATGCATAGGATTTGAGATGCATGTCATCTCATTTCCTATGACTTTCCTATTCCTATGATTTTCCAATCCTATGAACCAAAGGAGGCCTAGTATTTTTAGTCTTCTTCTGCAGCATCTTTTTCCTGCAATAATTTATTATACCTGTTGCACTGTTTATTTCATCTGATGCAAGCGATTGTTTACTATCATGCCTGCAATAGAAGGTCAATTATTGGACATGTAGGATCTGAGATGCTAATTATGATTATGGTCGAGTTCTCAGGTGTTAGTTGAGAACCCTTTTTGGGATATGAAGTATTTCTTTTCTGTCCGTTGTTTCAGTTTGGATGAATGGAAAGCCATGCTACCAGAGGGATTGCCAGCAGGGATGATGAAGGAGTTTCAAGACACGAGGCGGTGCGCTGTGATGGTGAGGGAAAGCTTCCTAGACCTGCGGGATAACTTCCGGAGAATTGTTGATCCGGCCATTACAGCCAAACGCAAAGGTGCGCCTGTACTTCTGTGATGTCATGTTACAGTGGCATATGCAATACTTGTAGTTTGCCTTGTCAAGTCTTAATATTTCTTAGATGAACAACGGCAGTATTTATTGGTTTATTTGCATCCTACAGTAATATTGTCATTGATTGCGCTATCACACTATTCATTTGTGTTGCCTTAGTTATTTCATTTGTGTTCCCTTAGTGAATTGACATACCCCTAACTGCCCGTTATTCGTCGATGATATTTATGTAAGGTAATTCGAAACTAAAATATATTTTATTACGATCTTTGAGTGTCTATTTCTTTAATAGCTATAATATCAAGAAGTGAAAAAGAGCAATTGAGATCAGGTTACTTATCTGTAGAGTTCTTCTTTTTTCCAGCCATGCTGTAGATTCTTTTCTACTGACTGCACATTATCATTATCAAGACATCCAATTTGAAATAATTATGTAGGAACATGTTCCCTCTAACATTATACCCTGGATTATTAGGTTATGAACTGGCCCTAATCTTCTTCCTTTTTGTATCTGTCCTCAGAGACCAAAAGACAAATTATCTTGGATGGCCCTCGGAGTTGTGGTAAAAGCATTGCACTTGCGATGCTTGTGCACTGGGCCCGTACTGAGGGATGGCTGGTGTTCTATGTTCCCCAAGGGAAGGATTGGACTCATGGAGGATTTTTCTATAGAAATACCTACAGTGATCTTTTTGATACTCCTGTACAGGCTGGAAAGGTTTTGCAGGTGCTAATGTCTACATGATGTCTGTATTTTGCTTTTTCCTCGGTATTTACGAAATTGCTTTATTGCAATCATTATGTTCTGTTACATCTTTCTTGTTATTTCATCTGTTCTGTCTCAGCACCCAATTATTTTGCTAGCTTGAGCTGGTTCACCATTCATAATGTATTAAGCACCTAATGCAGCACAAGTCATATACCACTTTGCATTGGTCGGTGGTCAGGGCGTATTCATTAACATCTAAACATTTACTATTATCCTTTTCAACTGGCAGAGATGTAGTATGCTTTCTTTCTTATTTAAAATTTTCTAAGTGCATTTGTGAAGAAGATTCAAAATTTAAGTATACCATAAGATTGCTTCTACATTTTGTTTGTAATTTGATACTTACTTTAAGTATTTGTTAATCATGCTTTACAACAACAACAACAACAACAACAACTAAGCCTTTTGTCAAAAACATGTTGTTAATGCTTCGTTTTTATTAAAATTAGTTGGATGGCATCTATTGTCAATGTTCCAGGGTGTGCAATGCTGCGCACATTGCGTCTACTTAATCTGTATGTGCAATACTGCTACAAAGGCCCCCCCCCCCCCCCCCCCGAAATTGTAATCTTGTATAACTAAATAGGTGATCCCCACTAACCTATTTCTCTCAACATGCAACAATGCCACCTCAATATGCATGGGGGAAAAGCCCACCTCAGCATGCAACTATGCATGGGAAAATGCTCAAATGTTTCAATTCTGTTATGCTACTTATATTCAATTATACAATAGTCATACATTTTCAGTTCAGTTCTTATACTCCCTTGGATCCATATTACTTGTCGCTCAAACGGATGTATCTAGCACTGAAATACGTCTAGATACATCCATTTGGGCGACCAGTAATATGGATCGGGGGGAGTATTATTATTATTTCAAATGTTCATGTTCATATAAGATATAACCAAATCTCATCGAAATATATTGCAAGCAATTCCTGCAGCAATGCGTGGGGTATCATCTAGTTATTTTAATTAGGTGAACACAATATCTTGTTGATGATTACTCACATACAATACATAACTAGGAACACACTACTATAACTAGCTGGCTGGGTCAATAATCTCTAACTATCTGTTTCTACTGTTGCGTCAGGATTTTTTGAAATACAACGAAACTCGCTTACAGCAGTTACCATGTCAAATTTTTGAGTCTATTCCCCTGGGAGAAGGTACTGGTGTTGGAATGATGAAAGGGGCTGACACAGTGGAAATGCCAGAAGGGTCCACATTGTATGATCTCATTCAAACTGGGATAACCCACTCGCATGCTGCAGTTGGTGTTGTAGTTCGTTTAAGAAAGGAGCTATCACATGTTAAAGATGTGCCTGTACTGTTTGCCATTGATCAGGTATGCTTATAGTGCCCATGCATGCGGCTTCTTTCAAATGTGATTGTTGTAGTGACAGTAATGATCAGTCTCAATAAATTATATTTCTTCCTTTTGCAGTATAACAGTTGGTTTACATTCACCGAGTACCAGGAGCCTGTAACTGTTAGATCCTGTCGATCTATCCACGCGAAAGAGCTTACAACGGTTTGTTGCACCAAAGCTGCTTACCTTTTTTAGCATTACCCTTCTGAAGTTGCATCCTCTCCGAAATTGCTTGTAATTTTCTCCTTCCAAAAGTGGCAAACACCTGTGTATCCTTTCAGTCAAACTTTTCTATCTTTGACCAAGTTTCTACTCCCTCCGTTCCCAAATACAAGTCTTTTTAAATATTCCAACAAGTGACTACATACGGAGCAAAATGAGTGAATCTACATTCTAGAACATGTCTATATACATCCGTATGTTGTAGTCCATTTGAAATGTCTAAAAAGACTTGCATTTAGGAACGGAGGGAGTAGAAAAAACTACTCCATCCGATCCATGTTAACTGTCGCTGAGTTAGTACAACTTTAGTACAAAGTTCTATTAACTCAGTGACAATTAATATGGATCGGAGGGAGTATCAAAATCTGCAGTACTAATAAACAATAGACCCAAAGTGGCCGGACCCTTCCCCGGACCCTGCGCAAGCGGGAGCTACATGCACCGGGTTGCCCTTAATAAACAATACTCTCTCCGTCCTATATTAATTGTCGTTCAAACGGATGTATCTAGCCGTATATCAGTGCTAGATACATCCGTTTGAGCGACAATTGATATGGGACAGAGGGAGTATGTGAAAATATATTTCTTGGTGGATATAATGATACTGATTTGTGATCGTACATGTTTTTTTTACAAACTTGGTCAAAGATAGAAAGTTTGACTTCTGAAAAAAATTAATACACCTTATAGAAAAGAATGGAGAGAGCTCTTTCTGGTTAGGCTACTGTAAAAAGCTTAAGGCGTTTTCCCTTTTCTGGTTATTCATTTTTCTTTACAGCCCTAGATTGTTCTGTTGTTTCATTAATCTAGCTGATAGCAGTGCTGTGATTTGTCGCATTAGATTCTTGGAGTTTGAAAAGCATTTCTTGTTTTTGTTTTTTCAAGTAGACACGGTGTATAGGTTTTAGTGTACCAAGAATTCTTAAATGAAATTTGATAGATCTGAGAATTTAGTTTGTCTTCATTTTGGTCTAAGAAATCAAATGAAGTTCTCTTATCATGTGGCACTGGTATTGCTGTTCTAACTACTTTATTATATAACTCGTCATAGCTAATTTTATTTGATAAATCTTCTCTTTCACCAACTTTGGCTGGTCTGAAAATGTACATGCATGATTTTTTAAGCCCTTCTGACTAAAATGATCACAACTAATTATACTTTATGTATTGCTTACTTCAACAGGTCAATGCTTATAGGTCAATGCTTCACAATGATATGATGGTAGGAGCCTTCTCACATTCAACCGCAGTTGGCAAACTAAGACAGGAGCTCCCGGATGTTCCTTCTGATGCTCGTCTGCTTTTTCCACGGTACACCGTAGATGAAGCAGAGACTGTGTGCCACTATTATATGAGGTACTTCCAAATAAAAATTCTGTCTAGTGATAGCTTTTGAATATTGTGCCATAGCCGGCAATCGCATGTGCTTACAGAAGCTCTGTTTGCGCGACCTGTGGCTTTTGAAATTAATTGAAGCAAACAATCATTTTGATCTATTTGTTGGGCAGGCAAAAGATTATTCGACGTGAAAGTTTTTCAGAAGAGAAGTGGAAAAAGATATACTATTTGTCAAATGGAAATGGCTCAGAGATGAGGTGGCTTGCTGCGTTTATATGAGGCAGTGAATACTTAAAGTTAATTAATAATCATAATGTTCTGTTCTGAGAACAGTCTGCAGTCCTGTAGCTTCAGGTGTTGTCTGGATGTTTGCACAAGATTTGTGCTTTGATTTGAAATCCCCGGTTATCAGTAATTTTGTGTTCGCTTTTGCATCTTCTTATGCAAATTCTGATGCCAGGAGTGATATAGTATAAGAAAGCTGCCACTTTGGTTCCAGCATGCCAATTTCCCACTGTTGTATACTTGTACTATGTCTTATGGAACTCCTGGGAGCAAATTGCTACCTAGTCAAATACCCAAGATTTTCTCCCCGTATTAGAAGTGTGAACATAATTTTGGCTGTGGCTCCAAATTTTATCCATGTGTTCTGACAACACATTCTTTATGGGTACTGGCCAGGATTATAGTGAGCTGACCTACTGAAGTAGGATAAGAAGAATAAGCAACTGATGTATAACTTTTGTCTTAGTAAAGCCTCTATGTTTTGGTTCAGATATACGTATACTTTTCCCTGTTGGTTGGGGGCCGTAGTGATCAAAGAATTTGAGTTGCAGGGAGATCTGTCAATGAGTTGAACTTTTTTTTTGAGGAAATGAATTGAACTTTATTGAAGAGGCACTTGCTACCAACTGAAAGCCTCCCTCCGTCTGGAAATACTTGTCATCAAAATGAACAAAAGAGGATGTATCCAGATGTATTTTAGTTCTAGATACATCATTTTTTATCCATTTTGATGACAAGTATTTTTGGACGGAGGGAGTACAACGTTATTTTGAGTCTGATCAGATAAGATTTTTGGCAAATGCTGTTTGCATCCTTTTCAATTATATATCAATCCTATTTGTGGTTTTGCTAGACTTATGTTGATGGTCTAATCTGTTAATTTAGCATCCTATGGTCACTCAATAATCTTATGACGACGAAGCTGCTGACCAGCTGACTTTTTGCACACGCCTCTGCGTTTGTGTGCGTAGTTATTGTGAAGCCTGTCGTTGCTGAGGATAGACTGTGGACTAAAAACGCAGATAGAATGGATTTGCCCCTCTAATACTCGGACAAGTTTTGATATCTACCGTTCTGAATTACTGGCTCTATATGGTTTTTGCTCCTGCGTTATTATCCATGGATCGCCATCTATCTTGGGTCACATATCAACCTCTTGATGTGGATTTCCTGCAGAAGCTTCTGACCTAATTCATTTCCGCGTCATTGATAATTCGTATCAATTCATTTGTAGCCCCTGCAGTGGAATCACGGTATGTAGTGTCGTAACGTCGAATACGTCTGTACTGTACTGTAATGTAATCTAACCTGCAAGCTACGCACGCACGCTTTGTTTTCCGTCGTACCAAATTGACCTCTATTTTAAACCTGTTCTGGTTCTGCTGAACGCCCCGGCCGGGAGTGTCATTGAATTTTCTGTTGCCAGGAACTGTAACAGGATACACGTCAATTTGCAAGCTTTTTGAGAGAGGCGACACATGTTAATCGCCCAGTATTCCCAAAAAATGTTTACGCGGGTTTTACAGGAGCCACAAATAAACATTTCAACCCTGGCAGAAATCTGAAAAGTCCTCGCGTCCCAAGCATTTCTATCGTGAATAATGCAGGGCAACTTGGTAGAAGGATGCAGAAACCCTCTCCTCCTTCCCGAGTGGTAGGCCCCAACCCTTGTCCCCTAGCAGGAAGGATAAGCCCGCACACAAGCTCTCCTCTTCCTTCCTCTGCCTTCTTCTCCCTTGGAGCAAGGAGCTGGCTCCTTGACGCTGATGTGCCCATGCCCATGTGTGTGAGTGCCCACCCATATATAGCTTTCTCCCTCTGGCTCCTTGTCCCCTTGCCAATCAGTTGATCCGTCCAGCACCAGCAAGCAACCGGGTTCAGGTTCAAGTTTGATCCTCTAGCTTTTTCGGTTGCGTCCGTCGATTCGTCTGCCATGGAGGGAGGAGGCGTTCCTTCCGCCCAGGACGTGTGGGACTGGGAGGTGCTGCCTGACGAGCACAGGAGCTTCTACGCCGAGACCAGGGCCGCATCCCGTGCCCACGACGGCGGCGAGGTTCTTGCCGGTAAGGAAAGGGCCCGATCAGCCCGCTCTCGATCACGATTTACTTCGGTTTCCACTCGTGTTCTCATCCCCGTAACTGCAATTGATCGCGCGCGTAATTTCAGATCACGAAACCGAGGAACCGATCCTGCCTCCCCCGTCACAAGTCGACGCTGATAATGTTGACGAGTGCAAGGACATCGGCGTCGACGTCGACGTCGTGCCGGCCGGGGCCAGATCAACCCAAGAGGATGAGGAACCCGCGGCGCCGGAGCTGCTAGTCTCTGACGGCGACGGAGAGGAGAAGTTCCAGCCCTGTGTCGACGCCAAGGAGGTGGACGATGATGGCAAGCAGATGGCGGCGGCAGAGGCAGTGGAGTCAGAGCTTCCTCCTCACGAGTTCGCCGCGGGAGAGGAGGAAGAGGGCAAGAAGGAGGAGGACGGGGCGCCGCCGGAGTGCGTGGTGTTCAGCGTGGGGAAGCTGCGCGTGAACGCGGTCGGGGCGCTGTGCTCGTTCGGGGTCGCGGCGGCCACCGTCTGCGTTTTCCTCGTCGGCGGCAGGCTGCAGCACCAGAAGCAGCACCAGCACCACCAGCAGCAGAAGATCCAGCTGCAGTTCCTTGGCGATGATAAGGTTTGCTGACTCGGTCCCACCTAATCCAATCCAGAGCATCAGACTCCTTTTCAAATTAGTAACTCAACTTGAACCAATTACAGTATCAATCAACTGCGTTTTTTTAGAAACACACTACAAACACTCACATGCATGCACACGCACTCACCCGCATACGCTCACCCCCTATCTCTATTGTCATCTTGTCGAGCCGGCAGATCTTCAGATTGACGAAGTCGCCACGGAGCCTCGTACTCCCTTCGTTCGGAATTACTTGTCGCAGAAATAGATGTATCTAGACTAATTTGACAGGTGCACAGCCTAATTTGACCAGTTCCAACACGGAGTTTTTCTTCCCGGGTTTGACCTGACCGGATCGGCGCCACGCCATTCCCTTCTTGTGCAACTGAATCTTGAAATAGCCTAGGATTGAACTTGAAGCTAACTAGTCATTATTATTTGTCCAAGAGAAGCCTTGCTGAAGTAGATATGCTTGTTGATTTGTGGATGTGCAGAGAATTCAGCAGGTGGTGCAGCAGACATCGAGGCTGAACCAGGCTATGTCATCTATGATGGGGGCAGGCGCGTCCACAAGGGCCAACATATCGTTCGGTGGCTTCTACGACGGCTTCTGATCCACCCGCCCGTGATTCAACTCTCGGATCAAGCACAAGCTGCTGGATTCAACTACGTAGATCTGATGAAGAAAAAGCTAGCTCATGTTATAGCAAATCGACAGCCTTGTTAGTAGTTGTCATGTACTCCAACGTATAACATAGATCACGCCACCTGCAAAAACAAAAAAAGACATAGATCACGTGTTTGTACATAATGCACGATATACTGGATGTAAATAATTGGGAGTGTTGGACCGTGGCCGGGGCCGGCTGTATGTGTATGCACATGAGGATGGATTCATTAATAGATTTGTTATTAAGTTCATAGATAAGGGATCCGATGAACGATGATAACGAGGCCAAGAAGAAAGAACTCGCAGAGTTGATTGAGTACCTTTTGGAGCTGGACGAGATCCAGTGCATGCAAAGGTCAAGAGTAAATTGGTTACAGAAGGGTGACCGCAACACAAGCTTTTTTCAGGTGTACACATCAACAAGAAGGAAAAAGAACTTCATTAAAATGTTAAAAATAATGATGGTGAATGACTGGAAGGCAATGCTAACTTGAACCCACATATCCAGAGTTATTTTGAGCACTTATTCACGTCTGAGGTGAACCAAACTGACCCGACATTATTGGCAAAAGTTGAAACTAAGGTGATCGAACATATGAATTCAATGCTCCTGGCCCCTTTTACCGTTGATGATGTTGGTAAAGTTGCTTTTAGTATTGAGGATTTGAAGGCCTCAGGACCAGATGGACTCCATGCAGTTTTTTTAAGTATTGGTCTCTTCTTGGTGATGAGATCACACAAGAGGTTTTGATTGCTATAAAATCTAGGGAAGTTCCCGTAGAATGGAATGATACATCGATTGTGTTGATACCTAAGGTTGATAATCCAGAAGTGGTAACTCAGTACAGACCCATAAACTTATGCAATGTTCTCTATCAAATCATTTCTAAGATGCTTGCCTTACGCCTGAAAAGTATTTTGCCTGAAAAATTATCTCACCAACTCAGAGTGCTTTTGTTCCTGGGAGACTAATCACTGACAATATCCTCATTGCGTGTGAGTGCGTGCATAAGATTAAAGGGCCATTTGCATTTTCGTCCCTAACTCGAAACACCTAATCAGATATATCCCTAATTCGAAAGCCTGCTCAAAAATGCCCCTCCGCCGTCATGTGCCCTTATAGAAATGCCCCTCCGAGCCGTTTCCGTCCAGTCAAGGCTGTTTGACCGCTAACGTGCCGTTTCTTTGACATTTTTGCCCCTCCTTCCGTACATCTGGGCCCAACTAACCGGTTCACTCTCTCTCCTCTCTTTATTCTTCCTCGCGACGATAGGGGAATTTTTGAGCACGCACTGGATCGGGCGTTTCTGCGGTTGGAGAGAGAGGGCATGGTGGGCATGTCTTCTACGAGCTCGTCGGTGGCCGCCAATGTAAGTTTCAGTGTCGATTTGGGGGAGATATGGGCATATTGCGGAATTAGGGTTCATCAATTTGGGTTTTTTTGCTGTTAGGTTGATAGTGTCGGGATAGTTCAGTTTCAATCAGAGTTTTACATTCCTGATCTGACATTCTGTGGCCTTGAGGTTCGGTCGACGCGGTGGTGCCCTGGCCACGGGCTTATTCGTGCACGTCGCGTCGCCTGGGGAGGAGCAAGCTCCGGCAGAAGGTTTCTCGGCTGCCCTCTTGATGTAAGTGTTTGGCTTTTAAGCTTGATTCGATTCTGCTCTTTCTCCTCTTTCTAATTTGATCATTGATTTTGCAGCTTCATGATGAATGTGACTGGGTTATCTGGATTGACCCACCACCGACCGAACGTGTTGTTCGTGCATTTGAGGAGCTTCATGCAGGATTGGAGAAGAGCTGGCTAAAAGCTCATGATTTAGAGAGAAGGGTGATGAGAAGAACAAGAAACTGAAGCTGAAGATGAAGAAGAGGAACGAGCTTATGCAAGCATGGGAATTTATCATAATTCTTGGTATTAGCATTTTGGCCACATTTGTTTCTAGGTGGTGTAATAATCCATACTAAATGGATTTCTGTTTGTAGTGTATGCTGTGATGGAGCTTAGTTTGGGAATGTATTATCCCAGAACAATGTTGTGATTTGAGAATGCTGTGATTTTGCTATAGATTGAAATATTTGACCAAATGGTGTGTTGTGACAAAATAGCAGCTCACAAAATAGCATAAATTCTAAATTCATCATTGCACAATCAACATTGCACATTAAAGATAGCAGCTCACAAGTTCACCATTAAATAAGTTCATAATTTCAGCATCACACACTTAAGATAGCAGCTAACAAGTTCACAAATAGTTGTTAAACAACAAAAACAACACTAAATGATTCCAGTCACAGATCTTTCATCTTCTTGCTCCTGGTGTTGCAAGCAGGGTTAGTTAAGAGCCTTGAACACCTCCTTGTGGTGACAGTTTTGCTCACTTCTTTGCTTAGCTGGTTGCTTCCAGTTACAGATCCTACTGTAGGATCTGGTGCACACTTGAGCCTCTTCTTGGCTGATGACATCCCTCTATCAGCTGCCTTTTTATAGTTCTTTCTTCGGCTACAATTGAAATTAGAATATTAAATGAAGCAAAAAAGGAAATGAGAACATTAAATGAAGCGAAAATTGAATTGAGAACACCTGTTGCAATTGCACCTTACAGCAGATGACACCGTTGGTGCATCCGTAGCAATTGCAGCATCAGGTTCAACCTCTGTAGCATTTTCAGCATCAAGTTCAACCTCTATAGCATTTCAGCATTAGTTTCAACCTCTGTAGCATTTTTAGCATCAATTGCAACATCTAATTGACCATCTGTTGCATTTTCAGCCCCCCGGTGTTCTTCTTCCCAAAAAGCTGTGTTAATGGATTCCTTGCAGTGAGTGCCACGATAGCCAAGCCTTCCACACCTGCCACATTTCTTTATCCTTCCTCCATGTCCTTTTCCCTCAGATTTTGCCCTAATTCTTGTCTTCCTAGGTCTACCAGGGGCCCAATTTTGCAATGGAGTAGACAATTTAAACCCAGGGTCCACCACATCCCATTGTTGTTTGCCCTCCATTGCAGGCAAATTTTCAGCATAACTAGCATTGAATCTAGCAACAGAAAAGTACTCATGTACATACCGATCAATCTCACTTACTGAGCCTCTCATTGAAGTAATAAAATACAAATCATGTATGCAAGGCTGACCAGTTAACTGCCACTTTCTACAACTGCAAGTCCTAGTTTCCAAATGTATTGGATATCTCCACTCTCTCTTTTCCTTGTCAACTGCTGTGATCTCTGCCTCATATGTGCTTCTCTTCACTATCTCCATATCAAGGTCCTTAGATTTTGCATGAAGCATTTTCATGACTTTGGGGATTATGATGTGGCCAATGAATGTAGCAGCTGCAATCTGCTGTCTGAGATCAAACTTCTCCATTATAAACTATCTTATTTTGTCTAGCAAGTCCACAATGTGTACACCCTTCCATTTTTTAATCTTTGAATTAAAGGACTCAACTAGATTATTACTAACATAATCTACTTTACACACTTCATTGAACAGTGACCTTGCCCATAGCTTGGTGTGATGCTCCTCTAAGTACTCCTTCACACCAACCTTACTGCGCAACTGCCTAAGATGGTAGTTCTGTTTCTTTATGCTGTATGTCAATGAGCAGGGCCATCAATTTTCATCAAAGAATTTTCCTCTAAACTTTTTGTGAAATTTGCAGCCAAATGCCTCATGCATTCTCTGGGCTCCACACCTGGGAACACAGCTTCCACTGCAGTCTCCATGCCTTTGCATGCATCACTGTGGATAACAAGACCTGGTGGGTGTCCTATAAGCTCTCTTAAATTCTGGAAAAACCAAGTCCAACTCTCTATATTTTCACCCTCTAGAACTCCATATGCAACTCGGAAGATCCAATTGCAAGCATACACAGCACATGCACTAACTAGTTTCCCTCTAAATCTACCATTTAACGCAGTGGTATCTACTGCAAGATAAGGCCTACATCCATTCAAAAAAAACCTTGCCAACATGCTTTGAAAGAAACAAATACTCTTCTAAAGCACTCTTTCCATCTACTCTTCACATTTAGTTTGTACTGTAGAATGTGTTTATCAATGCAAACTACACTGCCAGGAGATGCTTTCCCCACTTCTCACTGGCGCGCGTCGGTCCTAAACAAACGGTTTTTTTACCCCTTTCCGCGACGACATTTGGAACCGTCCCAAGTGAGTGTGTGCGATAGGGTGTCCTTCCCACACGACCCAGAAATCGTCTGGGATAGGCCCTCCTGGGACCCAGGCTGGGGCTGGGCGAGGCATCGAAACCCAATCATTTCCGTAGGTATGTACATCCCACACGATAATCCGAGAAAATCATTTCCGTAGGTATGTACATCCCACACGGTAATCCGAGAAAATCATTTTCGTAGGTATGTACATCCCACATGGTGAATCCCAGAAAAACATTTCCATTCGTATGTATATCACACACAGTCAATCCAAGGAATACCTTTCCGTTCTTATGTACATCCCACACAGTCAATCTAGGGAAAACGTTTCCGTTCGGATGTACATCCCACATGGTTTTATCTATACGCTCGCGTGTGAAAGGTGTAACTATCACACACGCTCTGCCTTGGTTAACCGTTTGCTTTCATTAACTACATCACACACGTTTTGATGTAGAAAACTGTGTGGCATTGGGCTATCCATCGCAAGCGCTTTTACTGCTAGAGCCGTTTGCAAAGGTCCATGACCGTCTGCTCTATTTTTATTTTTGCCTGTAATTTATTATTCTAATTGGAAATTTTGAAATACGAAACATGCAATTCAAATTCTCAGCACAATGGTTCAACAACGAATCCATAAATAAAATTGCCAGTACAATATGTTCAGTAGTTACAGGATTAGGCAGCAATTAACTATGATGAACCGCAATATTTAAAGGCGATAAAGGTGAAGAGACAAGTGTAAATCATTTTGACTGCCGACGGTGTTGAAGAAGTGGAATGCCCATAATGTGCCTTCCTGCATGCCATAGGCACGAACCACTTTTGTCCAACCCCTTGTGACGATCGCCCGCCCATCCTTCACCGCCTTCAGGAAGACTTCTAGAGCACTATCATGGTAGTATGAATTATATACTTTAACCTTAGTTGCCTCCACTCTGGTCATGTAGTTTGCAAGGTAATCATCAGTAAATAGCTTCGGAAACCACTGAAAAGAGAAAAATATCAGATACTGAGGTCTAATAAAGTAACTTGTTGTGGGCAGAGGGAAAATGCAACACATTACTTACCATCCTAAAGTTCACTGTTGTCTTCGACAAAGTGTAAATAAAGAGCTTAATTCCAATCACCCGTTTATTTTGCCTAACAATCTTTCTTAGTTTCTCACTTGACGCTTGTTCATGAATATCTCATTGCACCATATGCAAAAGGGATCGAAGCGTGGATCAGTACCCCTCATATATGTACCTACAAGCAACCAGTAAATGTTAGAAGCTAAACTAAGATTGCACAAATGATGTAAAATACAACTACCTATGTTCCTAAGTACAAGTATTTTTTTTTGAGATTTCAATATCAACTACATAGGATGTATATAGAATTATAGATATAGTTTAGATTAGAATCTAGATTCACTCATTTTGCTCCTTATGTAGTCTATATTGGAATCTCTAAAAATACTTATATTTAGGAATAGATGGTGTATAAGACATGGGATGCAGCTAACCTCGACGGCAAACAACAACATCGCCCATTGTAGCCCTATGTAAGTACATGGAAAGCCAATGTTAACTACAACAGGGTTAACATCCACCAAAAATAGCAAATGGTAATAAAACGACATCATCTGTAGTGATATCTTCATTTCGAAAGAGTAGCGCGGTAGCAAAGGGACGGATTAAAAAATGGATACAACTGTTAATTGCAACATGCTTAACAACATCCTAATTCATGTTTTGTAAGTTTGTAGCCATTGAAATACAACTCTTTAAAAATGGATACAACTATTAATTGCAACAGGCTTAATGGTCATTGAAATCGGTACTGATAAAAATGCAATTGGCAGAGTTAAACATCAAAGGGCAGGTGCTGCCAGAGTAGATAATGGCCCAGTTGTCTATAAAAAGGTAGGGAAAATAGCTCAGACGTGTTAGGCATGTTTACTACAACATGCTTAATACATCGATAGTACAAAACATAGCCATTAATTGCAAATGGTATTGGTAAGATTGAACTGGTGGGTACATACTTGGTAAGTCCTGAGAGGTAGCTGCTGGGGCACTTCATCTTGGCCAGAGCCCGCCCGAAGTCAGCGACGACGGAGGCGAGCTGTTCCTCTAGGTCGAAGCATGGATCAGTGCTGACATGTGTACCTACAGGCAACCAGTATATAAACGAAGTTAAACTGCAATTGCATAAATTATGTGAAATATTGTAAGACATGGGATGCAGCTAACCTTGACGGCAAACAAAAGCATCGGCCGTTATGACCCTGCGTAAGTACATGGACAAGCATGTTAAGTACAACAGGGTTAGCATCCACCAAAAAAGCAAATGGGGCAGCATCTCTAGTATATCTTCATTGCGGAGAGTAGCATGGTAGCAAATGGACAGATTAAAAATGGATACAACTGTTAATTGCAACAGGCTTAACAACATCCTAAGTCATGTTTTGTAAGTTTGTAGCCATTGAAATGCAACTGTTTAAAAATGGATTCAACTGTTAATTGCAACAGGCTTAATAGACATTGAAATCGATACTAATAAAAATGCAATTGGCATAGTTAAACATCACAAGGCAGGTGCTGCCAGAGTAGAGAATGACCTAGATGTCTATAAAAAGGTAGGGAAAGTAGCAAAAACGTGTTAGGCATGTTTACTAGAACATGCTTAATACATCGACCGTACAAAACATAGCCATTAATTGCAACTGGTATTGGTAAGATTGAACTGGTGAGTACATACTTGGTAAGTCCAAAGAGGTAGTTGCGGGGGCACTTCATCTTGGCCAGAGCTCGCCCAAAGTCAACGATGGCGGAGGTGAGCTGTTCCTCCGGGTTGAAGCGTGGATCAGTACCACTGACATGTGTACCTACAGGCAACCAATAAATGGGTAGAAGTTAAACTGCAATTGCACAAATTATGTGAAATACTGTAAGACATGGGATGCAGCTCACCTCAACGGCAAACAAAAGCATCGGCTGTTATGACCCTGCGTAAGTACATGGACATGCATGTTAAGTGCAACAGGGTTAGCATCCACTAAAAATAACAAATGGGCAACATCTCTAGTGATATCCTGAGTCATGTATTGTAAGTTTGTTGCTGGTATTAGTGAAATTAAGCTGGATACGGTAATATTTGAACATCACATAGTGTGTAGTACTGAAATAAACAAGGCACGAACATGCTTAATACATTAACCGTACAAATCATAGCCATTGCAAGTGGTATTGGTAAGATTTAGCTGGTCAGATCTTACCTGTTAAGTCCTGGGGGGTAGTCGCTGGGGGACTTCATTTGGGCCAGAGCCTGCACCATGTCGGCAGCGGCGGAGGAGGCGAGGTGTTCCTCCGGGTCAACACGCACAACGGCCATCGCGCCATGGACCGCCATCAGCTCCCGGCGGGGGGAATTTGGAGGCATGAGGATGTTTCGTAGGTGCCATTTAAGCAATCAGACCAACGATGTGATAGATATTGGTGGGTTACCTGACTGGATCCGAGCAGAACGTAGATGTGGTTGAAGCTGTGGTTGCGACCGTGGCGGTTTGACATGCCGGTAGGGGGAGGCGCGAGGGAGGGGGGATACTGGGGGGAAGGGGATGTGGTTGGAGGAATAAATTTTGAAACCGCGCGCCTAATGAAAATTTCGGTGCGAAATTTGAAACTTGGGCGGGGGAAACACACAACGCAGACGAAGCGCGTAAAATACTCGTGTGCGAGAAAAAAGAAAGTTGGCAAATCCCGTCTCCAAAAAAACGTACACGTGTACTTGATTTTTTTGGGTCAATGGTACGCCTGGTTTATTAGGAAATATCGCACAGGTAACTGACTTATGGGTCATTAATGTTGGGGAACGTTGCAGAAAACAAAAAATTTCCTACGGTTTCACCAAGATCCATCTATGAGTTCATCTAGCAATGAGTGATCGGATTGCATCTACATAACTTTGTAGATCACGCGCGGAAGCGTTCAAAGAACGGGGATGAGGAAGTCGTACTCGACGTGATCCAAATCACCGGAGATCCTAGCGCCGAACGGACGGCACTTCCGTGTTCAACACACGTACGGTCAGCATGACGTCTCCTCCTTCTTGATCCAACAAGGGGGAAGGAAAGGTTGATGAAGATCCAGCAGCACGACGGTGTGGTGGTGGATGCAGGGCGTCACCGCAGCAGGGCTTCGCCGTTATACTGCGAGAGGGAGAGGTGTAGCAGGGAGAGGGAGGCACCAAGACTCAAGGGTGTGGCTGCCCCCTCCCTCCCCCCTTTATATAGGCCCCCTAGGGGGGCGCCGGCCCTAGGAGATGGGATCTCCTAGGGGGGCGGCGACCAAGGGGTGGAGTGCCCCCCAAGCCAGGTGGGGCGCCCCCCACCCTAGGGTTCCCAACCCTAGGCGCATGGGGTGGGCCAAGGGGGGCGCACCAGCCCACTATGGGCTGGTTCCCCTCCCCACTTTGGCCCATGGGGCCCTCCGGGATGGGTGGCCCCACGGGACCCTTCCGGTGGTCCCGGTACAATACCGGTGACCCCCCGAAACTCTCCCGATGGCCGAAACTGCACTTCCTATATATAATTCTTCACCTCCGGACCATTCCGGAACTCCTCGTGACGTCCAGGATCTAATCCGGGACTCCGAACAACTTTTGGGTTACTGCATATTCATATCTCTACAACCCTAGCGTCACCGAACCTTAAGTGTGTAGACCCTACGGGTTCGGGAGACATGTAGACATGACCGAGACGGCTCTCCGGTCAATAACCAACAGCGGGATCTGGATACCCATGTTGGATCCCACATGCTCCTCGATGATCTCATTGGATGAACCACGATGTCGAGGATTCAAGCAACCCTGTATACAATTCCCTTTGTCAATCGGTACGTTACTTGCCCGAGATTCGATCGTCGGTATCCCAATACCTCGTTCAATCTCGTTACCGGCAAGTCACTTTACTTGTACCGTAATGCATGATCCCGTGACCAGACACTTGGTCACTTTGAGCTCATTATGATGATGCATTACAGAGTGGGCCCAAAGATACCTCTCCGTCATACGGAGTGACAAATCCCAGTCTTGATCCGTGTCAACCCAACAGACACTTTCGGAGATACCCGTAGTATACCTTTATAGTCACCCAGTTACGTTGTGACGTTTGGTACACCCAGAGCACCTCCTACGGTATCCGGGAGTTACACGATCTCATGGTCTAAGGAAAAGATACTTGACATTGGAAAAACTCTAGCAAACGAACTATACGATCTTGTGCTATGTTTAGGATTGGGTCTTGTCCATCACATCATTCTCCTAATGATGTGATCCCGTTATCAATGGCATCCCCATGTCCATAGCCAGGAAACCATGACTATCTGTTGATCAACGAGCTAGTCAACTAGAGGCTCACCAGGGACACATTGTGGTCTATGTATTCACACATGTATTACGATTTTCGGATAATACAATTAAAGCATGAATAATAGACAATTATCATGAACAAGGAAATATAATAATCATTTTATTATTGCCTCTAGGGCATATTTCCAACAGTCTCCCACTTGCACTAGAGTCAATCATCTAGTTACATTGTGATGAATCGAACACCCATGGAATTCCGGTGTTGATCATGTTTTGCTCTAGGGAGAGGTTTAGTCAACGGATCTACTACATTCAGGTCCGTATGTACTTTACAAGTCTCTATGTCTCCATTTTGAACACTTTCACGAATGGAGTTGAAGTGACGCTTGATATGCCTGGTCTTCCTGTGAAACCTGGGCTCCTTGGCAAGGGCAATAGCTCCAGTGTTGTCACAGAAGAGAGTCATCGGGCCCGACGCATTGGGTATGACTCCTAGGTCGGTAATGAACTCCTTCACCCAGACTGCTTCGTGTGCTGCCTCCGAGGATGCCATGTACTCCGCTTCACATGTAGATCCCGCCACAACGCTTTGCTTGCAACTGCACCAGCTTACTGCCCCACCATTCAAAATATACACGTATCCGGTTTGTGACTTAGAGTCATCCAGATCAGTGTCGAAGCTGGCGTCGACGTAACCCTTTACGATGAGCTCTTCGTCACCTCCATAAACGAGAAACATTTCCTTAGTCCTTTTCAGGTACTTCAGGATATTCTTGACCGCTGTCCAGTGTTCCTTGCCGGGATTACTTTGGTACCTACCTACCAAACTTACGGCAAGGTTTACATGAGGTCTGGTACACAGCATGGCATACATAATAGAACCTATGGCTGAGGCATAGGGGATGACACTCATCTCTTCTATATCTTCTGCCGTGGTCGGACATTGAGCTGAGCTCAATTTCACACCTTGCAACACAGGCAAGAACCCCTTCTTAGACTGATCCATATTGAACTTCTTCAATATCTTATCAAGGTATGTGCTTTGTGAAAGACCTATGAGGCGTCTTGATCTATCTCTATAGATCTTGATGCCTAATATATAAGCAGCTTCTCCAAGGTCCTTCATTGAAAAGCTCTTATTCAAGTAGGCCTTAATGTTGTCCAAAAGATCTATATCATTTCCCATCAAAAGTATGTCATCTACATATAATATGAGAAATGCTATAGAGCTCCCACTCACTTTCTTGTAAACGCAGGCTTCTCCATAAGTCTGCATAAACCCAAACGCTTTGATCATCTCATCAAAGCGAATGTTCCAACTCTGAGATGCTTGCACCAGCCCATAAATCGAGCATTGGAGCTTGCACACCTTGTCAGCATTCTTAGGATCGACAAAACCTTCCAGCTGCATCATATACAGTTCTTCGTTAAGATAACCGTTAAGGAATGCCGTTTTGACGTCCATTTGCCATATCTCATAATCATAGTATGCGGCAATTGCTAACATGATTCGGACGGACTTCAGCTTTGCTACGGGAGAGAAAGTCTCATCGTAGTCAACCCCTTGAACTTGTCGATAACCCTTAGCGACAAGCCTAGCTTTATAGATGGTCACATTACCATCCGCGTTTGTCTTCTTCTTAAAGATCCATTTATTTTCTATGGCTCGCCGATCATCGGGCAAGTCAGTCAAAGTCCATACTTCGTTTTCATACATGGATCCTATCTCGGATTTCATGGCTTCCAGCCATTTGTCGGAATCCGGGCCCACTATCGCTTCTTCATAGTTCGAAGGTTCACCGTTGTCTAACAACATGATTTCCAAGACAGGGTTGCCGTACCACTCTGGTGCGGAACGTGTCCTTGTGGACCTTCGAAGTTCAGTAGGAGCTTGATCAGAAATATCTTGATCATCATCATTAACTACCTCTCTAATTGGTGCAGGCACCACAGGAACATTTTCCCGAGCTGCGCTACTCTCTGCTTCAAGAGGCAGTACTTTATCAAGCTCTACTTTCCTCCCACTTACTTCTTTCGAGAGAAACTCTTTCTCTAGAAAAGATCCATTCTTGGCAACAAAGATCTTGCCTTCGGTTCTGAGGTAGAAGGTATACCCAATAGTTTCTTTAGGGTATCCTATGAAGAGCATTTTTCCGACTTGGGTTCGAGCTTTTCAGGTTGAAGTTTCTTGACATAAGCATCGCATCCCCAAACTTTTAGAAACGACAGCTTAGGCTTCTTCCCAAACCATAATTCATACGGTGTCGTCTCAACGGATTTCGACGGGGCCCTATTTAAAGTGAATGCGGTAGTCTCTAAAGAATAGCCCCAAAATGACAGCGGTAAATCGGTAAGAGACATCATAGACCGCACCATATCCAAGTGATTACGATGTTCGGACACACCATTACGCTGAGGTGTTCTAGGCGGCGTGAGTTGTGAAACTATTCCACATTTTCTTAAGTGTGTACCAAATTCGTGACTCAAGTATTCTCCTCCACGATCCGATCGCAAAAACTTGATTTTTCTGTCACGTTGATTCTCAACCTCACTCTGAAATTCCTTGAACTTTTCAAAGGTTTCAGACTTGTGTTTCATTAAGTAGACATACCCATATCTACTCAAGTCATCAGTGAGGGTGAGAACATAACGATAGCCACCACGAGCCTCAACACTCATTGGACCGCACACATCAGTATGTATGATTTCCAATAGGTTGGTTGCTCGCTCCATTGTTCCTGAGAACGGAGTCTTGGACATCTTACCCATGAGGCATGGTTCGCACGTGTCGAATGATTCATAATCAAGAGACTCTAAAAGTCCATCTGCATGGAGCTTCTTCATGCGTTTGACACCTATGTGACCAAGGCGGCAGTGCCACAAGTATGTGGGACTATCATTATCAACCTTACATCTTTTGGTATTCACACTATGAATATGTGTAGCATTACGCTCGAGATTCATTAAGAATAAACCATTCACCATAGGAGCATGACCATAAAACATATCTCTCATATAAATAGAACAACCATTATTCTCGGATTTAAATGAGTAGCCATCTCGAATTAAACGAGATCCTGATACAATGTTCATGCTCAAAGCTGGTACTAAATAACAATTATTGAGGTTTAAAACTAATCCCGTGGGTAAATGTAGAGGTAGCGTGCCGACGGCGATCACATCGACCTTGGAACCATTCCCGACGCGCATCGTCACCTCGTTCTTCGCCAGTCTCCGTTTATTCCGTAGCTCCTGCTTTGAGTTACAAATGTGAGCAACTACACCGGTATCAAATACCCAGGAGCTACTACGAATACTGGTAAGGTACACATCAATTACATGTATATCACATATACCTTTCGTTTTGCCGGCCTTCTTGTCCGCTAAGTATTTGGGGTAGTTCCGCTTCCAGTGACCACTTCCCTTGCAACAAAAACACTCAGTCTCGGGCTTGGGTCCATTCTTTGGCTTCTTCCCGGTAGCTTGCTTGCCGGGCGCGGCAACTCCCTTGCCGTCCTTCTTGAAGTTCTTCTTACCCTTGCCTTTCTTGAACTTAGTGGTTTTATTCACCATCAACACTTGATGTTCCTTTTTGACTTCTACCTCTGCTGATTTCAGCATTGCAAATACTTCAGGAATGGTCTTTTCCATCCCCTGCATATTGAAGTTCATCACAAAGCTCTTGTAGCTCGGTGGAAGTGACTGAAGGATTCTGTCAATGACCGCGTCATCCGGGAGATTAACTCCTAGCTGAGTTAAGCGGTTATGTAATCCAGACATAGTGAGTATGTGCTCACTGACAGAACTATTTTCCTCCATCTTACAGCTGAAGAACTTGTCGGAGACTTCATATCTCTCGACCCGGGCATGAGCTTGGAAAACCATTTTCAGCTCTTCGAACATCTAATATGCTCCGTGTCGCTCAAAACGCTTTTGGAGCCCCGGTTCTAAGCTGTAAAGCATGCCGCATTGAACGAGGGAGTAATCATCAGCATGTGTCTGCCAAGCGTTCATAACGTCTTGGTTCTGTGGGACGGGTGCGTCACCTAGCGGTGCTTGTAGGACATAATCTTTCTTGGCAGCTATGAGGATGATCCTCAGGTTCCGGACCCAGTCCGTATAATTGCTGCCATCGTCTTTCAGCTTGGTTTTCTCTAGGAACGCGTTGAAGTTGAGGACAACGTTGGCCATTTGATCTACAAGACATATTGCAAAGATTTTGGACTAAGTTCATGATAATTAAGTTCATCTAATCAAATTATATAATGAACTCCCACTTAGATAGACATCTCTCCAGTTATCTAAGTATAACATGATCCGAGTTAACTAGGCCGTGTACGATCATCACGTGAGACGGACTAGTCAACATCGGTGAACATCTTCATTTTGATCGTATCTTCTATACGACTCATGCTCGACCTTTCGGTCTTCTATGTTCTGAGGCCATGTCTGTACATGCTAGGCTCGTCAATTCAACCTAAGTGTTTGCATGTGTAAATCTGTCGTACACCTGTTGTATGTGAACGTTGGAATCTATCACACCCGATCATAACGTGGTGCTTCGAAACAACGAACTGTCGCAACGATGCACAGTTAGGAGGAACACTTTCTTGAAATTATTATGAGGGATCATCTTATTTACTACCGTCGTTCTAAGTAAACAAGATGCAAAAACATGATAAACATCACATGTAATCAAATAATAATAGTGACATGATATGGCCAATATCACATAGCTCCTTTGATCTCCATCTTGGGGCTCCATGATCATCTTGTCACCGGCATGACACCATGATCTCCATCATCATGATCTCCATCATCGTGTCTCCATGAAGTTGCTCGCCAACTATTACTTCTACTACTATGGCTAACACGTTTAGCAATAAAGTAAAGAAATTTACATGGCGTTTCTCAATGACACGCAGGTCATACAAAAATAAAGACAACTCCTATGGCTCCTGCCGGTTGTCATACTCATCGACATGCAAGTCGTGATTCCTATTACAAGAACATGATCTCATACATCACATATATATCATTCATCATTCATCACAACTTTGGCCATATCACATCACAAAGCACTTGCTGCAAAAACAAGTTAGACGTCCTCTAATTGTTGTTGCAAGTTTTACGTGGCTGCAATAGGGTTCTAGCAAGAACGTTTTCTTACCTACGTAAAAGCCACAACGTGATTTGTCAACTTCTATTTACCCTTCATAAGGACCCTTTTCATCGAATCCGCTCCAACTAAAGTGGGAGAGACAGACACCCGCTAGCCACCTTATGCAACTAGTGCATGTCAGTCGGTGGAACCAGTCTCACGTAAGCGTACGTGTAAGGTCGGTCCGGGCCGCTTCATCCCACAATACCGCTGAAGAAAAATAAGACTAGTAGCGGCAAGAAAGTTGACAACATCTACGCCCACAACAAATTGTGTTCTACTCGTGCAAGGAGAACTACGCATAGACCTAGCTCATGATGCCACTGTTGGGGAACGTTGCAGAAAACAAAAATTTTCCTACGGTTTCACCAAGATCCATCTATGAGTTCATCTAGAAACGAGTGATCGGATTGCATCTACATACCTTTGTAGATCACGCGCGGAAGCGTTCAAAGAACGGGGATGAGGAAGTCGTACTCGACGTGATCCAAATCACCGGAAATCCTAGCGCCGAACGGACGGCACCTCCGTGTTCAACACACGTACGGTCAGCGTGACATCTCCTCCTTCTTGATCCAGCAAGGGGGAAGCAAAGGTTGATGAAGATCCAGCAACACGACAGTGTGGTGGTGGATGCAGGGCGTCACCGCAGCAGGGCTTCGCCGTTATACTGCGAGAGGGAGAGGTGTGGCAGGGGAGAGGGAGGCGCCAAGACTCAAGGGTGTGGCTGCCCCCTCCCTCCCCCCTTTATATAGGCCCCATAGGGGGGCGCCGGCCCTAGGAGATGGGATCTCCTAGGGGGGGCGGCGACCAAGGGGTGGAGTGCCCCCCAAGCCAGGTGGGGCGCCCCCCACCCTAGGGTTCCCAACCCTAGGCGCATGGGGTGGGCCAAGGGGGGCGCACCAGACCACTATGGGCTGGTTCCCCTCCCCACTTTGGCCCATGGGGCCCTCCGGGATGGGTGGCCCCACCCGGTGGACCCCCGGGACCCTTCCGGTGGTCCCGGTACAATACCGGTGACCCCCGAAACTCTCCCGATGGCCGAAACTGCACTTCCTATATATAATTCTTCACCTCCGGACCATTCCGGAACTCCTCGTGATGTCCAGGATCTCATCCGGGACTCCAAACAACTTTCGGGTTACTGCATATTCATATCTCTACAACCCTAGCATCACCGAACCTTAAGTGTGTAGACCCTACGGGTTCGGGAGACATGTAGACATGACCGAGACGGCTCTCCGGTCAATAACCAACAGCGGGATCTGGATACCCATGTTGGCTCCCACATGCTCCTCGATGATCTCATCGGATGAACCACGATGTCGAGGATTCAAGCAACCCCGTATACAATTCCCTTTGTCAATCGGTACGTTACTTGCCCGAAATTCGATCGTCGGTATCCCAATACCTCGTTCAATCTCGTTACCGGCAAGTCACTTTACTCGTACCGTAATGCATGATCCCGTGACCACACACTTGGTCACTTTGAGTTCATTATGATGATGCATTACAGAGTGGGCCCAAAGATACCTCTCCGTCATACGGAGTGACAAATCCCAGTCTTGATCCGTGTCAACCCAACAGACACTTTCGGAGATACCCGTAGTATACCTTTATAGTCACCCAGTTACGTTGTGACGTTTGGTACACCCAGAGCACTCCTACGGTATCCGGGAGTTACACGATCTCATGGTCTAAGGAAAAGATACTTGACATTGGAAAAACTCTAGCAAACGAACTATACGATCTTGTGCTATGTTTAGGATTGGGTATTGTCCATCACATCATTCTCCTAATGATGTGATCCCGTTATCAATGACATCCCCATGTCCATAGCCAGGAAACCATGACTATTTGTTGATCAACGAGCTAGTCAACTAGAGGCTCACTAGGGACACATTGTGGTCTATGTATTCACACATGTATTACGATTTTCGGATAATACAATTAAAGCTTGAATAATAGACAATTATCATGAACAAGGAAATATAATAATCATTTTATTATTGCCTCTAGGGCATATTTCCAACAATTAACGCAAAAAACGCAGACGGTACGGCATAGAAACCGTGTGTTTTATGATGTTCTAATGATTAACGCAGAAAAACGCACACGGGAACACATGCTAATCAACGCTCAAAGCCCTCAAAGGATGATCTTACCGACATTGTACATTAATACTACAAACTTAAAGTACTACTGGTAATTTACTGTAATACTACAAACTTAAACTACTTCTCACATGCTGCCATCAGGGCATGCTGGCCAGACGCCAGAATTCTCCTTCCCGGCCTTGTAGGCGGCAACCCACCGTGCTTCGATCTCCGCCAAGCTCTCCTCACCATGGCGTGCGGCCTCTTTTTTCTTGCGGTGGTGGGACTCTCTTTTCTTGACTACTTTCTGCCTTTTCCGCTCCTTCTGTGCGGCTTTGGCCGCCTCTAGATCCACCACCCATTCGGCCATGGCAGCCTCAAAGTCCGCCCATGTAACTCTATGGCCGCCGGCGGCGATGAACTCGGCGCGGCGATATGCCATTGCTTCCTTACCATGTGTGCGGTCGCAGGCGGCGAGGAACGCGGCGCGATGGGATGCCATCGCTTCCTTACCAGTTACTGTGCGCCGCGGTGCCATGGACGACGCCTGGAGAGAGCTCTGGGACGGAGGGGCCGGGCAGCCGTACAGTGCGGTGGTATTCAAGAGCTCAACCACAAACGACAATAGAAATTTGGCTTCCCTTACAATTTTGCTCGTTCATTATCGCACACAGTTCATCTCCGCTGCGTCCGAAAATAGTGTGCACTGAGCCTATTGTGTGTTGTGTTATGATTGGCCGGAACCCCAGCCACACGGATAGCGCGTGTGCACCTTTGGATGCGCCGCGATCGAACGGCAATCCACGTCCCTCACATCACACCCGTGCACCTGTAGCCGGATTGGATTTATATGTGCTAAATGCCTAGAAAATGCACATAATCCCCTAAATATGGTAAATGAGCCCCAAAAAAATGCCAAATTTGAACACACTGATTTGCAGGGTGTATGTTTGTCATAGAAAAAACTGCAGGGCAAAGAACGAAGAAAATTTGGATTCCTCTTCAATCTTGAGGATTTCCCTTTTGAAAGCATGGAACTTCCTCGGTGATGGTTCGATTTATGAAGGGCGTGCATGACAACATAAGCCAAACCTTCTCAAATTTTTACCAAGGCATGGTGAGGTCATACCATGGCACCATGCGAGGCGTCATGTTTTTTAAGCATTTATTTCATTTTTTCTATAGTTGAAAACCCAACAAACAGACATTTGTGGTTGACTATTGCCACACATTTCGTCGAAATATCTGTCCATTTCTTGTAAAAGGCACGCGAATTTACTAAATGACATGAGCATGGTTTTCTAGGCCGTCCTTGTGGACCCTTTCATGCATCGATTGTTTGAACTTGAATTATGCGCATTAATGCCTAGGAAATGCACATAATCCCCTAAATATGGCAAATGAACCCGGAAAAGTGCCAAATTTGAACACGGTGATTTGCAGCTTGTATGCTCATCATAGAAAAAAACTCGTGGACAAAGGAAATTTGGACCCCCTTCAATCTTAGTGATTTCCCCCTCGAAACCATGAAACTTCCTCGGTGACGGTTCCATTTATGAAAGACGCGCATCACGACATAAGGAAAACATTCTCCAATTTTTACTAGGGCATGGTCAGGCCATACCATGGCACCACGCCAGGCGTCATGTTTTCCAACCATGTGTTTCATTTTTTGTACAGTTGTTAACCGAGTAAATGACGCATTTATGGTTGACTATTGCCACACATTTCCTTGAAATATCTGCCCATTCCTTGTAAAAGGCATGAGAATGTGCTAAATAACACGAGCATGGTTTTCCAGACCGTTCTTGTGCACCTTTTCATGCACTGATTGTTCGAATTTGAATTATGCCCATTAATGCCTAGAAAATGCACATAATCCCCTAAATATGGTAAATGAGCCCGGGAAAATGTCAAATTTGAACATGTTGCATTTGAGGCGGTATGTTGATCGTTGGAAAAAAAACCAAATGACAAACTAGGACGGAAATTAGGATTCCCCTTCAATCTTGGGGATTTTCCCTCTCGAAAGGATAGAACTTCCTCGGTGATGGTTCGATTTATGAAGGGCGTGCATGACGACATAAGCCAAACCTTCTCAAATTTTTACCAGGGCATGGTGAGGTCATACCATGGCACCATGCCAGGCGTCATGTTTTTTAAGCATTTATTTCATTTTTTCTATAGTTGAAAACCCAACAAACAGACATTTGTGGTTGACTATTGCCACACATTTCATCGAAATATCCGCCCATTCCTTGTAAAAGGCATGAGAATTTACTAAATGGCACGATCATGGTTTTCTAGGCCGTTCTTGTGGACCCTTTCATGCATCGATTGTTTGAACTTGAATTGTGCGCATTAATGCCTAGGAAATGCACATAATCCCCTAAATATGGCGAATGAACCCGGAAAAGTGCCAAATTTGAACACGGTGATTTGCAGGTTGTATTCTCATCATAGAAAAAACTCGTGGACAAAGGACAAAGGAAATTTGGACCCCCTTCAATCTTGGTGATTTCCCCCTCGAAACCATGAAACTTCTTCGGATGATGGTTCGTTTTATGAAAGGCACGCATCATGACATAAGGAAAACATTCTCCAATTTTTACCAGGGCATGGTGAGGCCATACCATGGCACCACACCAGGCGTCATGTTTTCTAACCATGTGTTTCATTTTTGTATAGCACGAGCATTGTTTTCCAGATCGTTCTTGTGCACCATTTCATGCACCGATTGTTCAAATTTGAATTATGTGCATAATTAATGCCTAGAAAATGCACACAATCCTGTAAATATGGTAAATGAGTTTGAAAAAATGTCAAATTTGAACATGTTTCATTTGAGGCGGTATGTTGATCGTTGGAAAAAAACCAAATGACAAAATAGGACAGAAATTTGGATTCCCCTTCAATCTTGGTGATTTCCCTCTCCAAAGCATTGAACTTCCTCGGTGATGGTTCACTTTATGAAGGGCGTGCATGCCGACATAAATCAAACCTTCTCAGCTTTTAACCAGGGCACGGTGGGGCCATACCATGGCACCATGCCAGCCGTCATGTTTTTCAAGCACATATTTCATTGTTCTATAGTTGATAACGCAGTAAATGACGCGTTTGTGGCTGACCATTGCCATGAATTCCATTGAAATCTCTGCCCATTCCTTTTAAAAGGCTTGAGAAATTACTAAGTACCACGAGTATGTTTTTTCCAGACCATTCTTGTGTACCCTTTCATGCTCCAATTGTTTGAATTTGAATTACGTGCATTAATGCCTACAAAATGCACATAATCCCCTAAATAGTGTAAATGAACCCGGAAAAGTGTCAAATTTGAACATGGTGATTAGCAAGGTTTATGTTCATCGTAGAAAAAAACTCATGGATGAAGGATAAAGGAAATTTGGATTCCCATTCAATCTCGGTGATTTACTATCGCACACGATTCATCTCCGTCGCCTCTGCGAACCGTGTGTGTTCACTCACACATGCAAAAGGAAAAGAAAACCCTCACCCACTTCGTCCCCACTCACTCGCCGCGGACTCCTCTGCAACTCTTCTAAGCTCAACGGCTGTTGGCGGCGGCGTAGGTCGCGCTCCAAACGACACCGGATTTCGCCTCCACCACTTTCCGTCGCCTATCTGCACCAACATTCTAGACTCTGGTCGACTGGGTTTTCTACGGGATTGGGCCGGGGATTTTTCTCATGGAGAAGGTAATCAACTTAATTAGCGAAATATTCACTCATCTCTTATCACAGTCCGTCCGCCGCTGTTAATCAACCGGCGGAAATTTCCGTGGAATCATTTTTGTTCTAGCTGATTCCTGGGTGTTCATTCATGTGTGCACAGTGCGAGGACAAATCGGGCAACTATGGTCGTGGCCAGTCGGAAACAAAGTTCTATATCACCATTCCGGATGACTTCAGGGAGCGCTCGGTATGTTCAATCTCAACCTACCATGGTCAGTATGGCCTAAATTTGTGAACATATACCGTCTATTGCTACATTATATATATATTTGCATCAAATCTTTGTTACATTATCTATTTTTAATTATATATTTTTGTACTTTGCTTGCATCTATATATGGATATGTTCTATCAGTTACTCCCATATTTGCATCTTACTCGGTTATTTCAATATATATAATTTACGATCTTAATTTTCATTTCAAGCAGTACATCCCTTGCTTTGCAAGAACAGGAGTAGAAGGAAATCTTGGGCTTTACTTTGCTGATGACTCCCAGGATGTCATATTGACAACGCAACATGGATTTACAATGACGGTTAGCGTAAAACTTGATAAAGATGGTCACTCCTATTTTAATGCGGATCTTTGGAGAAAAATGTCTAAGTGTTATGAACTGAAAGCTGGCAATAAAATTCTAGTGCGTGCACCACAGCCGATCAAAGTCTGATCGAGGTTAGTGTCCTTTCAACTTTCTCCATGATGTCATATTACTATTTAAGCAACCAATTGATCACTATTTAAGCAACCAATTGTGATATCATATTCTGACTCTGTTCCTAGGAAGTAACAAATTCTGTTTACCAATTTATGTGCACTATATATTCTTCTGCCATGTTCTGAATAAATAATACCTTTCCACCTTTTAAGCAGGATATGTTGGATGCACAGTGAACGATATGTATGTTACTAAGCATACCAAATTTCACTGGAAGGACTTGAAGCATGTCATAAACTTTGTTGATAATCTGACAGAGATAGCACAACGTATGAACGCTGGATTTTGGATGGGATTAATTAGACCTATGGTGCACACACTGAACAAGACCAATTGTGTGCACAAAGCATTGGTAAAAAGTCTTATTTTAATGTTGATGCTCATAAACTATATATATCTTCAACGATATGTTACAATTGTTTTTATTCTACATGTTAACCGAAATTGCCCCTGTAGCCGTTCCTGGATCAATTTCCCGGCGTGGTCGAATTACACTTGTGCCTGCTAATAACGCCAAAGTGATTGCAAGGTACTGCATCTCCCGCAAAAATGGAACCATTCAAATTAACAAGTTCCCGCTTCTCGTGGCAATGCATCATATTGGAAAATTGGAGACACTGTTCTACTCCTGCTCTACCAAGGCACATGAGGGCTCTTCGTTTTCATTGATGAGATTCCAAGTCGCCGTGATCAAGCTGCTTCCAGTGGATAGTTGTGGTTGTTGGCCCTCAGCCTCTTAAAATGTGCTAGCTGTTACTATATATGTTAAGTATGTAGATATGGACCATATGGTTGTTGGCCCTTAGCCTCTTAAAATGTGATAGTTGTTACTATGTTAAGTATGTAGATATGGACCATATGGTTGTCAAAACCGTGTTACGAAGATCCTCCTTTTATCGAATAGTGTAACCACTATATATATGTTACTCAAACGCTGTTACCCAAGTTCATAATTTTTCATGGAAAGTATTAGTATCGTACACAGTTCATTGAGTTTAAGCGTGTGCCCGATGTCCAGAAGGCATTTGCATATTAACTATCCATATTGCAAATTCACACACATGTTCACATAAGGAAACGTATGTGTAACATACTAATCACCGCACACGAGTACTCGCCGACGCATCGTGTGCGATACTCCTAGCCACCGCAAGCAACTAGTTTGCATTTTTCAAAAAGAATGTACACACAGAACCACACACGATGTAACTGTATTGACCGTCTGTGTTGTAATTTCTCATTGCAAACAGTTTATCCGAGTCGGTCGTTTGCCACGTATCACTGATAACCCACAAGTATAGGGGATCACAACAGCTTTCGAGGGTAGAGTGTTCAACCCAAATTTATTGATTCGACACAGGGGGAGCCAAAGAATATTCTCAAGTATTAGCATCTGAGTTGTCAATTCAACCACACCTGGAAACTTAGTATCTGCAGCAAAGTGTTTAGTAGCAAAGTAATATGATAGTGGTGGTAGCGGCAACAAAAGTAAAGACAGCAAAAGTAATGTTTTTGGTATTTTGTAGTGATTGTAACAGTAGCAGCGGGAAAGTAAATAAGTGTAAACCAGTATACGGAAAACTCGTAGGCACTAGATCAGTGATGGATAATTATGCCAGATGCGGTTCATCATGTAACAGTCATAACATAGGGTGACACAGAACTAGCTCCAATTCATCAATGTAATGTAGGCATGTATTCCGTATATAGTCATACATGCTTATGGAAAAGAACTTGCATGACATCTTTTGTCCTACCCTCCCGTGGCAGCGGGGTCCTATTGGAAACTTAGGGATATTAAGGCCTCCTTTTAATAGAGAACCGAAACAAAGCATTAGCACATAGTGAATACATGAACTCCTCAAACTATGGTCATCACCGGGAGTGGTCCCGATTATTGTCACTTCAGGGTTGCCGGATCATAACACATAGTAGGTGACTATAGACTTGCAAGATAGGATCAAGAACTCACATATATTCATGAAAACATAATAGGTTCAGATCTGAAATCATGGCACTCAGGCCCTAGGGACAAGCATTAAGCATAGCAAAGTCATAGCAACATCAATCTCAGAACATAATGGATACTAGGGATCAAACCCTAACAAAACTAACTTGATTACATGATAAATCTCATCCAACCCATCACCGTCCAGCAAGCCTACGATGGAATTACTCACGCACGGTGGTGAGCATCATGAAATTGGTCATGGAGGATGGTTGATGATGACGACGGCGATGAATCCCCCTCTCCGGAGCCCCGAACGGACTCCAGACCAGCCCTCCCGAGAGGTTTTAGGGCTTGGCGGCGGCTCTGTATCGTAAACCATGATGATTTCTTCTCTCTCCGAAAGCGAATATATAGAGTTGGAGTTGGCGTCGGAGGGTTTCCAGGGGGCCCACGAGGTAGGGGGCGCGCCCTAGGGGGGGCGCCCCCCACCCTCGTGAGAAGGGTGTGGGCCCCCTGGTCTTCATCTTTGGCGAGGATTTTTTATTGTTTTTTCTAAGATGTTCCATGGAGTTTTAGGTCATTCCGAGAATATTTGTTTTTTGCACATAAAACAACACCATGGCAATTCTGCTGAAAACAGCGTCAGTTCGGGTTAGTTCCATTCAAATCATACAAGTTAGAGTCCAAAACAAGGGCAAAAGTGTTTGGAAAAGTAGATACGACGGAGACGTATCAACTCCCCCAAGCTTAAACCCTTGCTTCTCCTCAAGCAATTCAGTTGACAAACTGAAAGAAAGAAAGAAAAACTTTTACAAACTCTGTTTGCTCTTGTTGTTGTAACTATGTCAAGCCAGCATTCAAGTTTTCAGCATAGATCATAACTAACCACATTTGCAATAATTCTGAGGTCTCATAATTACTCATATCAATAGCATAATCAACTAGCAAGTCATAATAATAAATCTCGGATGACAACACTTTCTCAAAACAATCATAATATGATATAACAAGATGGTATCTCGCTAGCCCTTTCTGATACCGCAAAACATAAATGCAGAGCACCTTTAAAGATCGAGGACTGACTAGACATTGTAATTCATGGTAAAAGAGATCCAATCATAGTCACACCCAACATAGATTAATAGTGATGAATGCAAATGACAGCTATGCTCTCCAGCTAGTGCTTTTTAATAAGAGGGTGATGACCCAACATAAAAGTAAATGGATAGGCCCTTCGTGGAGGGAAGCAGGGATTTGTAGAGGTGCCAGAGCTCAGTTTTGCAATAGAGATAAACTGTATTTTGAGCGGTATACTTTCATTGTCAACATAACAACTAAGAGATGGCGATATCTTCCATGCTAAACACATTATAGGCGGTTCCCAAACAGAATGGTAAAGTTTATACTCCCCCTCCACCAACAAACATCAATCCATGGCTTGCTCGAAACAACGAGTGCCTCCAACATACATCAGGTCCCAGGGGGAGTTTTGTTTGCAATTAATTTTGATTTAGTTTGCATAAAGCATGGGACTGGGCATCCCGGTGACCAGCCATTTTCTTGTGAGTGAGGAGCGGAGTCCACTCCTCTTGAGAATAACCCGCCTAACACGGAAGATAAGGACAACCTTGGTTGATACATGAGCTATTCGAGCATACAAAACAGAATGTTTATTTGAAGGTTTAGAGTTTGGCACATACAAATTTACTTGGAATGGCAGGTAGATACCGCATATAGGAAGGTATAGTGGACTCATCTGGAATAACTTTGGGGTTTAAGGGATTGGATGCACAAGCAGTATTCCTTCTTAGTACAGGTGAAGGCTAGCAAAAGACAAGGAAGCGACCAACTAGAGAGCGACAACAGCCATGTACATGCATTAAAATTAATAAACATTGGATGCAAGCATGAGTAGGATATAATCCACCATGAACATAAATATCGTGAAGGCTATGTTGATTTGTTTCAACTACATGCGTGAACATGTGCCAAGTCAAGTCACTTAAATCATTCAAAGGAGGATACCACCCTATCATACCACATCATAACCATCTCAATAGCATGTTGGCACACAAGGTAAATCATTATAACTCATAGCTAATCAAGCATGGCACAAGGAACTACGATCTCTAGTTATCATTGCAAACATGTTTATTCATAATAAGCTGAATCAAGAACGAGGGACTCATCATATTTACAAAAACAAAAGAGGTCGAGTTCATACCAGCTTTTCTCATCTCAGTCAGTCCATCATATATCATCATAATTTCCTTTCACTTGCACGACCGAATGGTGTGAATAATAATAAGAGTGTACGTGCATTGGACTAAGCTGGAATCTGCGAGCATTCAATAAACAGGAGAAGACAAGGCAATATGGGCTCTTTGGTTAATTCAACAATAATGCATATAAGAGCCACTTCAACAATTTAATTATGGTCTTCTCCTACTGACCCCCAAAGAAAAGAAAAGGAATAAAACTATTTATACGGGAAAGCTCCCAACAAGCAAAAGAAGAACATGAAATATTTTTGGGTTTTCTTTTTAATTGCTACTACAAGCAGAAAAATAAACTACTACTAATTTTTTTGGTTTTTCTTAAGGTTTAACAAACACACAAGAAGAAAGCATAAAAAGGAAAATAAACTAGCATGGATGATACAATGAAAAAGTATGAGCACCGACATCTAGCAATGAGTGTGTGTGAACATAAATGTAATGTCGGTGGGAAATACGTACTCCCCCAAGCTTAGGCTTTTGGCCTAAGTTGGTCTATGGCCACGGCTGGCCTGGCGGATATCCATAATAATAGTTGGGGTCGTACTGCGATGAGGAAGAAGAAGGCTCCGATTGCCACTGGCTGGCAATCATCTCCGGATCCCACTGATAGTTAGACTGTCGTAAAGGATCAAATTGTGGTTCCAGTTCTGGCTCCTCGGCTGGTGCAGGGTTCCGGTAGGCGTGAATAGCCGTCAACGGAACAAGGTACGTGCCTACAGTCAAATCAAACAAAGAAGGAGCAGGCAAGGTAATAGTCTCAGGATGATGTTTATTAAAGAACAATTGATATTTAAGCTCCCCTGCCCTATTCTTAACAATAAAATCATGTGCCACCATACTTTTATGATCTAGATAAACACCAGGCAGCACCTTTTCTTCCTTCTCAGCATGCCTAATAGGTATGTTAAAATGTGCGGCTAGGTGTGTAGCATAGATGCCTCCAAAGATGGGGCCCTTAGTACGGTTCATATTTAACCGTCTAGCAATAATACAACCCATACTAAATGTGTTATCACTGTATAAACCTTGGAGTAGAATAATTATATCAGGGATACTAAGGTTTCCACAGTTTCCGCGTCTAACTAAACAACGACTAGAAAATAATGCAAAGTAACGTAAAACAGGAAAATGTATGCTAGTGATTCGTGCATCGGAAACCTTCCTGGTTTCTCCTACAGTGATATTATTAATAAATCCCTCCACATCATCATGATGTGGTTCTTCTGTCTTGCCCTCAAAAGGGACTAAACAAATCCGACAGAAATCATAAAGTGACATCTCCTTATGCTCATCATATAAATGAAACTCCACCGTAGGTGGTGAGTTCCTAGAATGAAAATGAAAGTTTTGCACAAAGGTATTTGTGAGTAAGAGATACTGATCGCATTGGTCGTGGAGGAAAGCGGTGAGGCCTGCATTGTGAGCCAATTCATGAAAATCTTCATAAATACCGTCTGCTCTCAAGAAATCATTAGAAGGCCATTCACACGCCCGAATCTCCACGGTGCACGGCAAATTATACTTAGGCTTCAGTGCCTTTTCCTTCGAGCTTTGGCTCGATGATCCCCTCAAGAATCTCCTCATTATATTCTAAAAAATTCTGAAATTTTTAGTAACTTCAAACAAAAGTGAACCAACTTTAATAAAACTGATAGCAACTACTCCTACAAGTGCCTAGAGCCTATATCAAGCGTTAGAACTACTTAGAACCATATAAATTTGGCATGCAAGCTCAAGAACATGGTCATCTATGCAGCATAAATTTTCAATGAATAAAGAACTAGAACAAAAACTAATTGGACCAATGGAGGAGTCACATACCAAGGAACAATCTCCCCAAGCAGTTTTGCGCAAGGTGCTTTGAGCAAGGAGATCGAAAATCACAGCAAAAGTGTCTGGAACTCGTGCTTGAGTTGGTTTTTCGGGTTTGTGTGAGACAGAGGAAGAAGATGGGTGCTGGGATAAGTGGAGGAGGGCCACCGTGGGCCCACGAGGTAGGGGGGCGCGCCCTAGAGGGGGGGGCGCCCACCACCCTCGTGGCCAGGTGGCAGCTCCTCCCGCGGTAATTTTTGCACAGTAAATCCTCAAATATTCCCGAAAAAATCATATTAAATTGGCATGTCATTCTAAGGACTTTTATTTTCGGGATATTTTTATATTGCACGGATAAGCCAGGAAACAGACAGAAAAATACTATTTTTACTTTATTTCTACTAATTAACAGGAAGTAAAGAGAGGGTACAGAAGTTGGTGCTTCTAGTTTCATCCATCTCATGCTCATCAAAAAGAATCCACTAACAAGGTTGATCAAGTCTTGTTAACAAACTCATTCCGATTAACATGAAACCGGAGAAATTTCGAATAACACTAAGTTACCTCAACGGGGATATGCACATCCCCAATAATAAGTATATCATATTTCTTCTTGACAGTAGGAAGAGGAAATTCAAAACCTCCAAATATAATCGATGGAATTTTTCCAATGGAGTTGATACTATGAACTTGAGGTTGTTTCCTCGGAAAGTGTACCGTATGCTCATTACCATTAACATGAAAAGTGACATTGCCTTTGTTGCAATCAATAACAGCCCCTGCAGTATTAAGAAAAGGTCTTCCAAGAATAATAGACATACTATCATCCTCGGGAATATCAAGAATAACAAAGTCTGTTAAAATAGTAACGTTTGCAACCACAACAGGCACATCCTCACAAATACCGACAGGTATAGCAATTGATTTATCAGCCATTTGCAAAGATATTTTTGGTAGGTGTCAGCTTATTCAAGTCAAGTCTACGATATAAAGAGAGAGGCATAACACCAACACCGGCTCCAAGATCACATAAAGCAGTTTTAATATAATTTCTTTTAATGGAGCAAGGTATAGTAGGTACTCTGGGATCTACAAGTTTCTTTGGTATTCCACCCTTAAAAGTATAATTAGCAAGCATGGTGGAAATCTCAGCTTCCGGTATCTTCCTTTTATTAGTAATGACATCCTTCATATATTTAGCATAAGGATTTGTTTTGAGCACATTAGTTAATCGCATACACAAAAAGATAGGCCTAATCATTTCAGCAAAGCGCTCAAAATCCTCATCATCCTTTTTCTTGGATGGTTTTGGAGGAAAAGGCATGGGTTTCTGAACCCAAGGTTCCCTTTCTATACCATGTTTCCTAGCAACAAAGTCTTTCTTATCATAACGTTGATTCTTTGATTGTGGGTTATCAAGATCAACAATAGGTTCAATTTCTACATCATTGTCATTACTAGGTTGAGCATCATCATGAACATCATCATTAACATTTTCACTAGGTTCATGTTCATTACCAGATTGTGTTTCAGCATCAGACATAGAGATATCATTTGGATTATCAGGTGGTTCAGCAATAGGTTCAGTAGAAGTTTGCACAGTTCTATCATTTTTCTTTTTCTTCTTTTTAGAAGAACTAGGAACATCAATATTATTTCTCTGAGAATCTTGCTCGATTCTCTTAGGGTGGCCTTCAGGATACAATGGTTCCTGAGTCATTCTACCAGTTCTAGTAGCCACTCTAACAGCATAATCATTTTTCTTACTATTAATTTCATCAAGCACTTCTTTTTGAGATTTAAGTACTTGTTCTACTTGCGTGGTAACCATAGAAGCATGTTTGCTAACAAGTTTAAGTTCACATTTAATATCAGCCATATAATCACCCAAGCGTCTAATCATATAAGCATTTTCTTTTAATTGTCTACCAAAATAAGCATTGAAGTCGTCTTGCTTATACATAAAGTTATCAAACTCATCCAAGCACTGACTAGCAATTTTAGTAGGAGGGACTTCAACTTTATCATATCTACAGAGAGAATTTACCTTTACTACCTGTGTCGGGATATCGGGGTCAGGAGGTTCTTCAATAAATAAAGAATTGAGATCATATGTTTCTTCAACAGGCGGTATATTAAGACCATGTATTTCTTCAATAGGAGGTAAATTTTTAACATCTTCAGCTTTAATACCTTTCTCTTTCATAGATTTCTTTGCCTCTTGCATATCTTCGGGACTGAGAAATAGAACACCTCTCTTCTTCGGAGTTGGTTTAGGAATAGACTCAGTAATTGGAGCAGGAGCTGGCTCAGGAGGTGCCCAATTATTTTCATTTGTCAACATATTATTCAATAGAATTTCAGCTCCATCCGGTGTTCTTTCCCTGAAAAGAGAACCAGCACAACTATCTAGGTAATCTCTGGAAGCATCGGTTAGTCCATTATAAAAGATATCAAGTATTTCAGGTTTCTTAAGAGGATGATCAGGCAAAGCATTAAGTAACTTGAGAAGCCTCCCCCAAGCTTGTGGGAGACTCTCTTCTTTAATTTGCACAAAGTTGTATATTTCCCTCAAAGCAGCTTGTTTCTTATGAGCAGGGAAATATTTAGCAGAGAAGTAATAAATCATATCTTGGGGACTACGCACACAACCAGGATCAAGCGAATTAAACCATATCTTAGTATCACCCTTTAATGAGAAGGAAATATTTTGAGTATATAAAAGTAACGTGATCTCTCATCATTAGTGAACATGGCAACTATATCATTTAACTTACTAAGATGTGCCACAACAGTTTCAGATTCATAGCCATAAAACGGATCAGATTCAACCAAAGTAATTATATCAGCATCAACAGAGAATTCATAATCTTTATCAGGAACACATATAGGTGAAGTAGCAAAAGCAGGGTCGGGTCTCATTTTATCTCTAAGTGATTCTTTGTTCCATTTAACTAATAACCTCTTAAGCTCATATCTATCTTTGCAAGCAAAAATAGCGGCAGAAGATTCCATATCAAAAAGATAGCCCTCAGGAATAACATGCATATTTTCATCACCGTATTCAGATTCAATAATTTATTTTTCTCTAGCCCTAGCAATTTGTTCATCAAGAAATTCACCAAGGGGCACAGTAGTATCAGACATAGAAGCAGTTTCATCATAAGTATCATGCATAGCAGAAGTGGCATCATCAATAACATGCGACATATCAGAACGAATAGCAGAAGCAGATGTAGGTGTCGCAAACTTACTCATAACAGAAGGTGAATCAAGTGCGGAGCTAGATGGCAGTTCCTTACCTCCCCTCGTAGTTGAGGGATAAATTTTGGTTTTGGATCTCTCAAGTTCTTCATAATGATAAGCAGATATAAATCCCAAGTGACTCAAAGAATAGAGCTATGCTCCCCGGCAACGGCGCCGGAAATTAGTCTTGATAACCCACAAGTATAGGGGATCGCAACAACTTTCGAGGGTAGAGTATTCAATCCAAATTTATTGATACGACACAAGGGGAGCCAAAGAATATTCTCAAGTATTAGCAGCTGAGCTATCAATTCAACCACACCTGGAAACTTAGTAGCTGCAACAAAGTGTTTAGTAGCAAAGTAATATGATAGTGGTGGTAGCGGCAACAAAAGTAAAGACAACAAAATTAATGTTTTTGGTATTTTGTAGTGATTGTAACAGTAGCAGCGGGAAAGTAAATAAGCATAAACCAGTATATGGAAAACTCATAGGCACCGGATCAGTGATGGATAATTATGCCGGATGCGGTTCATCATGTAACAGTCATAACATAGGGTGACACAGAACTAGCTCCAATTCATCAATGTAATGTAGGCATGTATTCCGTATATAGTCATACGTGCTTATGGAAAAGAACTTGCATGGCATCTTTTGTCCTACCCTCCCGTGGCAGCGGGGTCCTATTGGAAACTTAGGGATATTAAGGCCTCCTTTTAATAGAGGACCGGAACAAAGCATTAGCACATACTGAATACATGAACTCCTCAAACTATGGTCATCACCGGGAGTGGTCCCGATTATTGTCACTTCGGGGTTGTCGGATCATAACACATAGTAGGTGACTATAGACTGGCAAGATAGGATCAAGAACTCACATATATTCATGAAAACATAATAGGTTCAGATTTGAAATCATGGCACTCGGGCCCTAGTGACAAGCATTAAGCATAGCAAAGTCATAGCAACATCAATCTCAGAACATAATGGATACTAGGGATCAAACCCTAACAAAACTAACTCGATTACATGATAAATCTCATCCAACCCATCACCGTCCAGCAAGCCTACGATGGAATTACTCACGCACGGCGGTGATCATCATGAAATTGGTGATGGAGGATGGTTGATGATGACGACGGCGACGAATCCCCCTCTCCAGAGCCCCGAACGGACTCCAGATCAGCCCTCCCGAGAGGTTTTAGGGCTTGGCGGCGGCTCCATATCGTAAAACGCGATGATTTCTTCTCTTTGATGTTTCTCTCTCCGAAAGCGAATATATAGAGTTGGAGTTGGCGTCGGAGGGTTTCCAGGGGGCCCACGAGGTAGGGGGCGCACCCTAGGGGGGGCGCCCCCACCCTCGTGAGAAGGGTGTGGCCCCCCTAGTCTTCATCTTTGGCGAGGATTTTTTATTGTTTTTTCTAAGATGTTCCGTGGAGTTTCAGGTCATTCCGAGAATATTTGTTTTCTGCACATAAAACAACACCATGGCAATTCTGCTGAAAACAGCGTCAGTCCGGGTTAGTTCCATTCAAATCATACAAGTTAGAGTCCAAAACAAGGGCAAAAGTGTTTGGAAAAGTAGATACGACGGAGATGTATCAATCACACACATCTTGTTTACATGACTCGTTTGTGATCTTTTCGCTCATCCCAAACAGTTCATCCATGTGAACTGTATGCTGCATATCACACACATCTTGTTAAGTTGAACCGTTTCCGTTGTGTTCCCTAATCGAAAACAGTTCGTCCGAGTTAACCGTATGTCGTATATCGCACACACATTGATATGGCTGCCATTTCTGTTGTTCTACCTCATCGCAAATAGTTCAAATGGATTAACCATGTGTCCTGCATCGCACACACATTGTTATGGCTGCCCGTTTCTGTTGTTCTGCCTCATCGTAGACAGTTTGAATGGATTAACCATATACCCTGCATCGCACACACAACTAAAATCTTAACCGTGTTTGATGCATCCATCAACGCAAACATTTTGCACCTTATTTGGCGGTTTTTTACACCACTGTTTGCGATTATTGCATCGCACACAGTTTCGGCAAAGGGTCTCTGATCGTAGTCTCGCGTTAGCAGTCTCCTGCAGTAGTGTGTGCCTTGAAGGTATACAATAACTGGAAAGAGTCAACCCACTTACCATAGATATTGTCAAGTGCTATTTGCTTCCCATAGAATACTCTCATATATGGAACTGCCAGGCCATACTTCTTCAATTTTTTCTGTAATTCTGTTGGTCCCACTTCTGAATCCTCTAAAACCCAGGTCTTCACAGCATCAGCAACCCATCTACTCTTAGCTGACTTCAATCTTTTTCTCCTGTTCACACTAGGACATGTATGAGCAGTTTTGTTCACCTTAACCTGCATTCATGAAAGTTCAGACACATGTCAGAACCTATGTGCTGCAACAAACAAACAAAATACAGTATCAATGCTGCTAACTACAAATGCACTGTTAGTTGCTATATTTAATACCTGAAACAGTGTGTTATGTCTCATTAAGGAGGCATGCATCCTCCATTGACACCTCTTATAAGCACAATGTACTGTCAACATAGTACTGTCACTCTTGTCTATCACAAATTTACTTTGAGTCTTTATTGAGAAGGTTGCAAGAGCATTTCTACAGTCTAAATCACTGGAAAATATTGTTCCCTCTTTCAAAGAAGGATCATCTCTATTGTATTGCACATCTGGTCTTTCCTCATCAGATGTTTCAGAGTATCCCATGTCCCTATCCTCCTCCTTCTCATCTTCACCTACCTCAGCAAACATGCCTTTAGGGGGTGGAATATAATCTTCCCCTCATCATCTTTCTCCTTGCCCTTCTTCCTTGTTACAAACTGTGGAAACAACCTTTCATCCTCATCATCACTTGGCCAATCATATGGTAGTCCCTCTTAAGTATAGGGGTCACCTGAATCTCTACTGTGAGAGGGACCAGCATGCCTAGGAACTTCTACAATAGGTGTTCCTGGTGCCTGCATGGAACTGCTGCCTCTATTATGAGTTGTTATTTTCCTGCCCCTTGATTGGCTGGTCCTACCTTTACCTCTAGACCTAGACTAAGATCTTGTTCATCTGATCTCTGTATCTCCTCTCTTCCTTTGTATGACACCGATTTCTAGTTTAGCAGGGATAGAATCATGTATTACAAACATGATACCAAGCTCATCATCACACTAGACAGGGACCCAAGCTGATTTGTCAATGTCCCAGTACCTGAATTTCACTGCGTCATATAGACCCCATGGATATTGAGCACATATGGCAGATCTAAACTGATTAAAATTCCATTGATTGATAGCAACAAAAGGAAAAAAGAATCATGTATTGGATGCTTTTGTGCCAGCACTAGCTAGAAGTGTGGTTTCCATTCTACATTCCATCCCAACTGCTCTATCGGGGTCCATCCTATGATGACCATGAAAAACAGAGAGAGATCCCAACGCCACTAGGTCAACAAATTAAACTACAAGACCAAATCGAACTACAAATGGCATGAGACTGCACCAAATTAGAAGAGAAACTTACCCCATCGAAGCATACTTCTGTGGTTGTGGTGTGCTCCCTCATTCGCTGCTGCCACCACCGCAACTATTGTCCCCATCCATCCCGTCGCCTGTGTCTCCTTCACGCGGTAGCAGAGTGCGGCACAGAGTCAAATCCGAAGTTCTATCGTGGCCTCCATCAGTAGATCGAGCCCTGGGAGTTGGGATCGAGCGAGCTAGGCTTAGGGTTACGGCGGGAGGCGATTTGGGGGAGAACAGAGAGCGTGCGGCTCGGGCGAGAGAATGAGAGGGAGAGAGAGTGAACCGGTGACCTAGGCCCAGGTGTAAGGACGGAGGGGCAAAAATGTCAAAGAAATGACCGCTTACCAGTCAAACAGCCTTGACTGGACGGAAACGACACTAAAGGGCAATTCTATAAGGGAACATGATGGCGGAGGGGCATTTTTGAGCAGGCTTTTGAATTAGGGGCAAATGTGAGTAGTGGGTTCGGGTTAGGGATACAGATGTAAAAGACCCAAGATTGAAAGCAAGAGAGCAGGGTAGTCAGGCTTATGTGTGGTGAAATTGGATATGCATAAGGGTTACGATCGCGTGGAATGGGTATTTCTTAAAAATATGATGCAAAAGCTGGGATTCCATAGCGACTGGATAGAGATGATGATGTCTTGCATCAATTCTATGAGGTATAAGGTGAGATTTAATTTTCAAGAGACTGAGATTTTTATTCCTAGGAGAGGTATAAGACAGGGGGTCATGTTTGTCCCTACTTATTTCTCTTATGTGCAGAAGGTTTATCTAGCATGTTGCAGTTTGAAGAAGCTGGTGGCATTGAGGGAATTAGAGTGTGTAGAAATGCACCATCAGTATCACACCTTTTATTTGCTGATGATGCTCTTATTCTCATGAAAGCAGATGTGTTAAATGCAACTTACTTATAGCAAGTGCTAGATACCTATTGCCAAAATTTAGGACAATTGGTAAGTTTGGCAAATCAAGTATTTTCGTCAGTCCGAATACTAATGTTATTTCTAGATCAGAGATTTGTTAGGAGCTACATATTGATACTGAGGCACTACCTGACAAGTATCTCGGACTCCCTACAATGGGAGATTCAAAATTTTTTGCGAATGTTTTGAACTCATCCCAATCATAGCAACGGAAATAAGATTCGACAGACAAGAACTCAAACAAGCCTACTATTGAGGAGCATAACTTTGATGTATGAAGCAATTATGGCTCGAGCATATGATATCACTGGTTTGACAGAGACGATGATAATGCAATATGCAAACAAGTACAATATCATGACAGAGAACGAGATATGAAAGATGATCGATAACTGAGACACAGAACTCTAACAAGGTAAATGACAACAGCAGAGAATATGAATGAGACTACGATGACATGACATAATGATGAGATAGATATGATATGATCTGAAATATAACTGAAGGAAATGACAAGGATGAACGATATGCAATAGAAAATGAAAGATCAGATAAACTATCGTCACTGAGCACGAAAGTAAACTGCTGAAGGAAATGTAGTAAGGTAGAATGAACCAGTGGTGCTCAATGGCGATATGTGAATTTGGTAGAGCAGTTCGCCCTTCTGCCAAAGGACTACGTCTGTTTGGAGGGGTTGTAACATGAAAGATGAACTCTCTTCGCCCTATTCTCCTTCAACTCGGAGCTGATCAGACTCCAGTTGATTTCACTCGTGGTAGATACTTGTCGGCAATCTCCAAACCTTCAGTCGACCTTCGCGAACCACAATCACTCTTGGTTGCTGAAGATCTTGCTTGATCAAGACATCTTCAACACTCGAGCCGACACCTATCCGTCTAGAGAGTGCGTAGCTCTCAAGAGTAATAGGTACAAGAACTCTAACTCAGAACTACTGTGACGCTCAACCACTGTCTAAGCTTGGGCTCTTGATTTTCCTCTCGGTGGATATTAAACTCAAATCACTTAGAGAGGGGATGCTCAATCAATCTTCTCAGAAATCTTAAGCCGAGCAGCCAACGAACAACGTTGGAGTGGGGTGGCTATTTATAGCCGCATCCTTCCTTGAAGGGAAATGACTAAATTGGACATGTGGAGCAGCCAATAGCCGAACGACACGAGTCCAACGGTCGGAAATTGAGCACAATGGTAACATTACTTGCGGAGCAAGTAAAGCTAACTCCTCAATTTGAAAGATATCTCCTGCAGCACGAAGAACAACGTCTACTGTTGCCAGGTAATCAATCGAAGCATAAAGATATTTCTCTCGCATCTTTCATAGGTTTTGGCCTAAGCATTACAGCGGATCTAAGCTTCGAGAACCTATACCCCTCTTAATAGTACGGAGGTCCTATGACTCAAATAAATGAAAGAAGAACAACAAAATTAATACTACATCTTCACTTTGTCTTCGACTTCCATTCATTGCAGTCATTTTCCTTCAGACAGAATCTCCGAACTAATTGCTTCACGTCAGCAATAATTTTTGAGGGGCTAACTCCTTCACATCAATCTTCTCGCATACATGTCTTCAACAGATGTAGTTCATTCTTATCTACAACACAGATATTCTTCGGTGAACTTCCTCAAACTTGACACCGGAGACATCATTCTCTTCGGTTCTGCATGGACTATTTCTCTCTGTATGCACTAGCAAACCAATCAGTCCATGCGCTTTAATAAGAATAGACCACTCTCTGTATGATTTCCAATAAATCTGTTGCTCTCTCCATAGTACCGGAGAACGGTGTTTTTGTCATCTTACCCATCAGGCACGGTTCACAAGTACCAAGTGATTCATAATCAAGTGGTTCCAAAAGCCCATCAGTATGGAGTTTCTTCATGCGCTTTATACCGATATGACCTAAACGGCAGTGCCACAAATAAGTTGCACTATCATTATCAACTCTGCATCTTTTGGCTTCAACACTATGAATATGTGTGTCACTACTATCGAGATTTAATAAGAATAGACCACTCTTTAAGGGTGCATGACCATAAAAGATATTACTCATATAAATAGAACAACCATTATTCTCAGATTTAAATGAATAACCGTCTCGCATCAAACAAGATCCAGATATAATGTTCATGCTTAACGCTGGCACCAAATAACAATTATTTAGGTCTAATACTAATCCCAAAGGTAGATGTAGAGGTAGCGTGCCGACTGCGATCACATCGACTTTGGAACCATTTCCCACGCACATCGTCACCTTGTCCTTAGCCAATCTTCACTTAATCCGTAGTCCCTGTTTCGAGTTGCAAATATTAGCAACAGAACCAGTATCAAATACCCAGGTGCTACTGCGAGCATTAGTAAGGTACACATCAATAACATGTATATCACATATACCTTTGTTCACCTTGCCATCCTTCTTATCCGCCAAATACTTGGGGCAGTTCCGCTTCCAGTGACCAGTCTGCTTGCAGTAGAAGCACTCAGTTTTAGGCTTAGGTCCAGGTCTGGGTTTCTTCTCTTGAGTAGCAACTTGCTTGCTGTTCTTTTTGAAGTTCCCCTTCTTCTTCCCTTTGCCTTTTTTCTTGAAACTAGTGGTCTTGTTGACCATCAACACATGATGCTCCTTCTTGATTTCTACCTCCGCAGCTTTCAGCATTGCGAAGAGCTCGGGAATAGTCTTATTCATCCCTTGCATATTATAGTTCATCACGAAGCTCTTGTAGCTTGGTGGCAGTGATTGGAGAATTCTGTCAATGACACAATCATCTGGAAGATTAACTCCCAATTGAATCAAGTGATTATTATACCCACACATTTTGAGTATATGCTCACTGACAGAACTGTTCTCCTCCATCTTGCAGCTATAGAACTTATTGGAGACTTCATATCTCTCAATCCGGGCATTTGCTTGAAATATTAACTTCAACTCCTGGAACATCTCATATGCTCCATGACGTTCAAAACGTCGTTGAAGTCCCGATTCTAAGCCGTAAAGCATGGCACACTGAACTATCGAGTAGTCATCAGCTTTGCTCTGCCAGACGTTCATAACATCTGGTGTTGCTCCAGCAGCAGGCCTGGCACCCAGCAGTGCTTCCAGGACGTAATTCTTCTGTGCAGCAATGAGGATAATCCTCAAGTTATGGACCCAGTCCGTGTAATTGCTACCATCATCTTTCAACTTTGCTTTCTCAAGGAACGCATTAAAATTCAACGGAACAATAGCACGGGCCATCTATCTACAATCAAGCGTAAACAAGCAAGATACTATCAGGTACTAAGTTTCATGATAAATTAGGTTCAATTAATCATATTACTTAAAGAACTCCCACTTAGATAGACATCCCTCTAATCCTCTAAGTGATTACGTGATCCAAATCAACTAAACCATGTCCGATCATCATGTGAGATGGAGTAGTTTCATTGGTGAACATCACTATGTTGATCATATCTACTATATGATTCACGCTCGACCTTTCGGTCTCCGTGTTCCGAGGCCATATCTGTATATGCTTGGGTCGTCAAGTATAACCCGAGTATTCCGCGTGTGCAACTGTTTTGCACCTGTTGTATTTGAACGTAGAGCCTATCACACCCGATCATCACGTGGTGTCTCAGCACGAAGAACTTTCGCAACGGTGCATACTCAGGGAGACCACTTCTTGATAATTAGTGAGAGATCATCTTATAATGCTACCGTCAATCAAAGCAAGATAAGATGCATAAAAGATAAACATCACATGCAATCAATATAAGTGATATGATATGGCCATCATCATCTTGTGCTTGTGATCTCCATCTTCGAAGCACCGTCGTGATCACCATCGTCACCGGCGCGACACCTTGATCTCCATCGTAGCATCGTTGTCGTCTTGCCAATCTTATGCTTCCACGACTATCGCTACCGCTTAGTGATAAAGTAAAGCATTACAGCGCGATTGCATTGCATACAATAAAGCGACAACCATATGGCTCCTGCCAGTTGCCGATAACTCGGTTACAAAACATGATCATCTCATACAATAAAATTTAGCATCATGTCTTGACCATATCACATCACAACATGCCCTGCAAAAACAAGTTAGACGTCCTCTACTTTGTTGTTGCAAGTTTTACGTGGCTGCTACGGGCTTAAGCAAGAACCAATCTTACCTACGCATCAAAACCACAATGATAGTTTGTCAAGTTGGTGTTGTTTTAACCTTCGCAAGGACCGGGCATAGCCACACTCGGTTCAACTAAAATTGGAGAAACTGACACCCGCCAGCCACCTGTGTGCAAAGCACGGCAGTAGAACCAGTCTCGCGTAAGCGTACGCGTAATGTCGGTCCGGGCCGCTTCATCCAACAATATCGCCGAACCAAAGTATGACATGTTGGTAAGCAGTATGACTTATATCGCCCACAACTCACTTGTGTTCTACTCGTGCATATAACATCAACACATAAAACCTAGGCTCGGATGCCACTGTTGGAACATAGTAATTTCAAAAAAATTCCTACGCACACGCAGATCATGGTGATGCATAGCAACGAGAGGGGAGAGTGTGATCTATGTACCCTTGTAGACCGAAGCGGAAGCATTTAGCACAACGCGGTGAATGTAGTCGTACGTCTTCACGGCCCGACGATCAAGCACCGAAACTACCGCACCTCCGAGTTCTAGCACACGTTCAGCTCGATGACGATCCCCGGACTCCGATCCAGCAAAGTGTCGGGGAAGAGTTCCGTCAGCACGATGGCGTGGTGACGATCTTGATGTACTACCGTCGCAGGGCTTCGCCTAAGCACCGCTACAATATTATCGAGGATTATGGTGGAAGGGGGCACCGCACACGGCTAAGAATATGATCACGTGGATCAACTTGTGCGTCTAGGGGTGCCCCCTGCCCCCGTATATAAAGGATCAAAGGGGGGGTGCGGCCGGCCAGGAGGAGGGCGCGCCAGGAGAGTCCTACTCCCACCGGGAGTAGGATTCCCCCCCCTTTCCTAGTTGGAATAGGATTCGAGAAGGGGGAAAGAGGAGAGAGAGAAGGAAGGGGGGGCGCCGCCCCCTCTCCTTGTCCTATTCGGACTAGGGGGGGAGGGGCGCGCGGCCCAGCCCTGGCCACCTCTCCTCTCTTCCACTAAAGCCCACTAAGGCCCATATACCTCCCGAGGGGTTCCGGTAACCTCCCGGTACTCCGGTAAAATCCCGATTTCACCCGGAACACTTCCGATATCCAAATATAGGCTTCCAATATATCAATCTTTATGTCTTGACCATTTCGAGACTCCTCGTCATGTCCGTGATCACATCCGGGACTCCGAACAAACTTCGGTACATCAAAAAGCATAAACTCATAATATAACTGTCATCGAAACCTTAAGCGTGCGGACCCTACGGGTTCGAGAACAATGTAGACATGACCGAGACACGTCTCCGGTCAATAACCAATAGCGGAGCCTGGATGCTCATATTGGCTCCTACATATTCTACGAAGATCTTTATCGGTCAGACCGCATAACAACATACTTTGTTCCCTTTGTCATCAGTATGTTACTTGCCCGAGATTCGATCGTCGGTATCTCAATACCTAGTTCAATCTCGTTACCGGCAAGTCTCTTTACTCGTTTCGTAATACATCATCTCGCAACTAACTCATTAGTTGCAAGGCTTGCAAGGCTTATGTGATGTGCATTACCGAGAGGGCCCAGAGATACCTCTCCGACAATCGGAGTGACAAATCCTAATCTCAAAATACGCCAACCCAACATTTACCTTTGGAGACACCTGTAGAGCTCCTTTATAATCACCCAGTTACGTTGTGACGTTTGGTTGCACACAAAGTGTTCCTCCGGTAAACGGGAGTTGCATAATCTCATAGTCATAGGAACATGTATAAGTCATGAAGAAAGCAATAGCAACATACTAAACGATCGGGTGCTAAGCTAATGGAATGGGTCATGTCAATCACATCATTCTCCTAATGATGTGATCCCATTAATCAAATGACAACACATGTCTATGGCTAGGAAACATAACCATCTTTGATCAACGAGCTAGTCAAGTAGAGGCATACTAGTGACGTTTGGTTTGTCTATGTATTCACACAAGTATTATGTTTCCGGATAATACAATTCTAGCATGAATAATAAACATTTATCATGATATAAGGAAATAAAATAATAACATTATTATTGCCTCTAGGGCATATTTCCTTCAAAAGCATATGAGGAACTACTCGTCCGAATAACCAGAACTCAAACTGTTCGGAGATGTAGACCAAGGAATGGTCGAGGCTGAAGCAGAAGTTGGAGAAGCAGCACGGGCTTCGGGATTCGCTTAGAGAGTAGCAGCGCGAGGTGCTTCTGTCTTGTAGATAAAAGTCCATGCCGTGTCTTCAAGAATATCATCAGGTTTGACAAACAGCAGGTCAGTTGAGGCAAAACGCTGAGGGGCACTGGTGTTTGCCTTCGAATCCGAGGTACTTCAAACAGCTCCAGATAATCATATTCCTTTTCAATGCCCTTCGCTGAGAGCTGCTTGCGAGTGTAATGCTTGCGAAGAAGTGTCCAGGAGCGCTTCTTATGTTCCTTCTCATACAAGAGAGCTTGCCGAGCATAATTATGAAGCAGATTTAATTCAGTCATCATCTCCAACTTTTCTTTTCTATCGAGCTTGATATGGCTCTCCAGGGTTTGATGAGTAAGAAGACAAATCTCATAGAGAGAAGGATTTTATTCATGAGGGATTTCAACTCTTGCTTTCTTGACTGTCGGGGCTCTAGCAGAAGCAGACATAGAGGCAGAAGTAGTGGCATCCATTGGCATCTTCCCTTTGCCGATATCTTTCACAATTTTGAGTATGTTACGGGCTGGTGGCATGAAAACTTTCGGAACATAGGGGTAGAAAAACTTTTCTTCAATGAGCTGCTCGATTGCGCACATGACCCATTGTGCATAAGGCTTCAAAGCTTGAGGGTTGTCAGCTGCACAGGTCAAGTTGCGAATGAAAATATATGGGATATCAAAGCGAATACCCTGAGTAGTGGCAAGCAGTGCATTTCCCACGATGCCATTGATGATTTCTGGCCTGTTAACTGGAGTGAGGGAGCACAAGGATAACATTACTTGTGGAGCAAGTAAAGGTAACTCCTCAGTTCGAAAGATATCTCCTGGAGCACGAAGAACAACGTCTACTACTGCCAGGTAATCATTCGAAGCATAAAGAGATTTCTCTCGCATCTTTCATAGGTTTTGGGCTAAGCATCACAGCGGATCTAGGCTCCGAGAACCTATACCCCTCTTAATAGTACGGAGGTCCTATGACTCAAATAAATGAAACAAGAACAATGAAATGAGTACTACGTCTTCACTTTGTCTTCGACTTCCATTCGCTGCAGTCATTTTCCTTCGGACATAATCTCCGAACTAATTGCTTCATGTCCGCAATAATTTTCGAGGGGCTAACTCCTTCACATCAATCTTCTCACCTACATGTCTTCAACAGATGTAGCTCATTTTTCTCTGCAACGCAGATATTCTTCGGTGAAGTTCCTCGAACTTGACACCGGAGACAACATTCTCTTTGGTTCTGCATGGACTATTTCTCTCTGTATGCACTAGCAAACAAATCAGTTCATGCTTGTTTCTGTTAACAATCTCCAAAACACAGGAGGGCAATTATTGCACCGACGCTTTTATTTGCTGATGACGCTCTTATTCTCATGAAAGCAGATGTGTTAAATGCAGCTTCATTACAGCAAGTGCTAGATACCTATTGCCAAAATTCAGGACAATTGGTAAGTTTGGCAAAATCAAGTATTTTCTTCAGTCCGAATACTAATGTTATTTCTAGATCAGATATTTGTTAGGAGCTACATATTGATACTGAGGCACTATCTGACAAGTATCTCGGACTCCCTACAATGGTGGGTGCAGATAGAAGTGAATATTTTAAACACTTCTATGAGGGATTAGATAGAGGCTAATTGGATGGATGGAGAAACAATTGTCAACAAGAGGTAAATAAATTCTGTTAAAATCAGTAGCCGAGGCTATTCCTGTCTTTGCTATGTCAGTCTTTTCGCTACCAAAAGGAATTTGCAAAGAGATTACTAATATTATTGCACAATTCTGGTGGGGAGATGATGAAGAGAATACAAATATGCATTGGTTTTCATGGTGGAAAATTTGTTACCCCAAGAGTGAAGGAGGTACGGGATTCAGGGATCTATATTGCTTCAACCATGCTATGCTAGCCATACAATGTTGGAGATTAATCACAGTCCCAAACTCGCTATGCGCGAGAGTTTTGAAAGCAAAATATTACCCTAATACTAGTCTCCTTGAAGCTACTTTGAAGAATGGATCATCATTTATGTGGCAAAGTATAATGAAAGGGCTTGAGGTGTTCAAACGTGGATACATTTGGTGGATTCGTATAGGTGAGAATATTCATATTTGGTCTGATCCATGGATTCCGTCTAGTCCAGATAGAAGAATTATTAGCCTGAGAGGACACACCTTAATAACAATGGTTAATGATCTCATTGACCCAAATTATGGGATGTGGGACGAAGAGCTCATAAGGCAATGTCAACCCAGTGGATGTTCACGGGATATTACAAATACCACTACACTACTGATACGTCTCCAACGTATCTATAATTTTGGATTGTTCCATGCTATTATATTATCTGTTTTGTATGTTTAATGGGCTTTAATATGCTCTTTTATATTATTTTTGGGACTAACCTATTAACCGGAGACCCAGTGCTAGTTTTTGTTTTTTTTGCCTATTTTAGAGTTTCGCAGGAAAGGAATACCAAACAGAATGAAACCTTTGCGATGATATTTCTTGGACCGAAAGCAAACCAGAATACTTGGAGTTGAAGTCTGGAACGCCACGAGGTGGCCACGAGGCAGGAGGGCGCGCCCAGGGGGGTCGGCGTGCCCCACACCCTCGTGGGCCCCTCGTAGCTCCATTGACGTACTTCTTCCGCCTATATATACTCTTATACCCTAGATCGATCACACAGAGCCACGAAACCACTTTTCCACCACCGCAACCTTCTGTACCCGTGAGATCCCATCTTGGGGCCTCTTCCGGCGATCTGCCGAAGGGGTAATCGATCACGGAGGGCATCTACATCAACACTATAGCCTCTCCGATGAAGCGTGAGTAGTTTACCACACACCTTTAGGTCCATAGTTATTAGCTATATGGTTTCTTCTCTCTCTTTGATTCTCAATACAAAGTTCTCCTCGATGTTCTTCGAGATCTATTCGACGTAATACTCTTTTGCGGTGTGTTTGCCGAGATCCAATGAATTGTGGGTTTATGAACAATATTATCTATGAATATTATTTGGTTCTTCTCTAAATTCTTATATGCATGATTTTATATTTTTGCAAGTCTCTTTGAATTATCAGTTTAGTTAGGCCTACTAGATTGATCTTTCTTGCAATGGGAGAAGTGCTTCACTTTGGGTTCAATCTTGCAGTGTCCTTTCCCAGTGATAGTAGCGGCAGCAAGGCACGTATTGTATTGTTGCCACTGAGGATAAAAAGGTGGGGTTTATATCATATTGTTTGAGTTTATCCCTCTACATCATGTCATCTTGCTTAAAGCATTACTCTGTTCTTATGAACTTAATACTCTATATGCATGCTGGATAGCGGTCTATGTGTGGAGTAATAGTAGTAGATGTAGAATCGTTTTGATCTACTTGACATGGACGTGATGCCTATATTCATAATCATTGCCTAGATATTCTCATAACTATGCGCTTTTCTATCAAATGCTCGGCAGTAATTTGTTCACCCACCGTAATACATGCTATCTTGAGAGAATCCACTAGTGAAACCTATGGCCCCCGGGTCTCTTTCTTATTATATTGCATCTCTTTTATTTACATCGCATCTCATTTACTATTTTACAATCTTTACTTTCCAATCTATACAACAAAAATACCAAAAATATTTACTTTATTATCTTTATTAGATCTTCCTTTTGTGAGTGACCGTGAAGGGATTGACAACCCCTTTATCGCATTGGTTGCAAGGTTCTTGATTGTTTATGCAGTTACTAGGTGACTTGTGCGCTCCTACTGGATTGATACCTTGGTTCTCAAAAACTGAGGGAAATACTTACGCTGCTTTGCTGCATCACCCTTCCTCTTCAAGGGAAAACCAAGGCATGCTCAAGAGGTAGCAACTACCAAGCCTTCGACGATTACATTGCATGGCACCCGGATAGGAGAGAGTTCTTTTCAGTTCGAAGTGCTTACCATGTGTAGTGGTCACATATTTTTGGAGGCCATGCAAATAAGTCTCTTCACCCGGGACCAGGAAGCTCCACAGGACCATTAGTATGGAGATCTGTCTGGAAGCTATAGATCCCACGTAAAGTCCAAATCTTCTGTTGGTGGATACTACATGGAATCATCCCCTTAAGATCGATACTCACTAACAGGCACGTCGGATCATATGGGGCATGCCCAGTCTGCCACCAAGGAGCAGAAGACATAACCCATCTTCTATTTCTGTCTACTAATGCTAAGGAGATGTGGAAGTGATTGTGGTTGATGGAAATCAGGTTCGGCTATACTTGAACACATCTTTGTTAAGTCCAGACAGAGTGATCCCAATTTGCCCAAGCCTAGATACTAAACAAGTAATAGCAATTGGATGCCAGTATTTATGGTGGGTTCGCCGGAGGATTACCCATAATGAATCATGCCCCCCTCCAAGCAGATGGCCCCTTTCAGTGCTAGGCATTGGAACCAATCACCAGAGCACTTGTCCTAAGACATGCCAGTCTACAGAGAGTACATGGATTAAACCTGATATCAATTTTGTTAAAGTAAATGTTGACGCTACCTATTTTGAAGATGAAGGATTTGGAGGTATTGTTGCAATACTAAGAGATGAAAAGGGGGGCTTTATTGTGGCCCAGTGTAAGTATATTGACTATGTAGTGAATGCCGCCACAACAGAGGCGATGGCAATGGATGATGGCATCTCTTTGGGGTTTAATAGGGTAGAGGCGGAAAATGACTCGCAAATTGTGATTGATTTTTGCACTAGGCAATTGAGATGGTGGGATGAGGCTTCGACGATTTTTCCAGAGTGTGTGGATGTTGCATCAATGATTGGGAAGGTCAACTATAAACATTGCTTTTGTTCGGCAAATAAAGCGGCACATGTGCTAGCTAAATTTTCTTATTGTAATAAGACTTCATCTAGTTGGTTGGAAGAGCCCCCTGACTTCATTACCAGCGAGCTTGTGAACAATGTACTCCTTATTAAATCTTAATAAAGCTAGCAATGATGCCCTTCCCTCAAAAAAAGTTCATAGATAAGGGATAACGACCGTGTCGTTGTGCTGGAACGAGCTTTGTTTTTGTAACACAGTACAATAGTAGATGCTCACATGCACAGGATACCCCTAAAAATAGCTCCGAGATACCGCCAGAATTGTGTTCATAGCACTCTTGAAGGTGTGGCATGAGCCCTTGTAAGTGCACCTAGTGCCCCTTAGTGATTTTGGTGTATTGAAAACTTATAGGTTAAGGGACTAATGTGTTTGTGAGTGTACACATGTCTTATAAGTCTCTGAGGAGTTTGATATATTCGAAGAAAGTCGACCCCTAAAAATGAATGTCTTCATTTGAAGACTTTGGTTTTCTTTAAGGCTTTGAAAATGAGGAAATTGGTGTGACCTTGAAGATATTGATATTGATGCAAGGACTATGAAGTGTGAAGACTTTTGTTTCATAGTTTCATTTTTCTTTATTGAGTCATAGGAAACACCGTACCGTTAAAGGGGGTCGAGGTAATACTAAGGAAAAATTTGCAAGTGATGCTCATCTCATAGACTACACCTACCCAATCCTTCGAGTCAAGCCTTTGGAAATCTCATATAGTTCAGTCAATTCTTCAGTAACACAGACGATAATCTTCTGGTCTCTGAGGAATTTGTTCTGACTGAGGAGTTAGGAATTCGCCAGTGTGAATTGCCTACAGTGAGTAACATGATAACCCTAAGGAATTTGAGAGCTCAAATTTCCGACCGTTGTTGTGTAACGCGCCAGCTGTCCCAAATATCTTATCCACATAACGGTCATATCATTAGGGGCATTTATATTTTATCATGTCGGGCTGCTCCCCAGCTATAAATAGTCGCCCCCTGAACCACTAGCTGGTTGGCTGCTCTCAGGGAAACTGACACTTGTCATTTAGAGCATCCCATCCTTCGAGGACTTTGAGAGAAAATCATCAGTGAGGAAAACCCAAAACCCCAACACCTAAAACCCAAAGTGATTGAGCACCATTAAAGAGATTGTTCCTGTGTGGAACCGACGCTTGTTACCTTTGAAGACTGTGCATCTTCCAGACGGTTAGGCGTCATGGCCTACAACATCCAAGAGGAGTTGTGGATCACTGGGTGACCAAGTCTGTGAAGGTTTGGAAGTCACCTTGAAGAATTACCACGAGTGATTGGGCGAGGTCTGTGTGACCTTAGCTCAAGGAGAATACGGTAAGGACTATGTGTCCTGGGACTATGTGTCCTTTGGTTTAAATGTCAAGCCGCTCCAACCAGACATACAACTGTCACAACAGTTGGAACTCGTCTACCAAATCATTGTCTTCACCAAGCTACTAGTTCTATTTCCTCAACCCTTTCATTTCCTCGCTTATGTGTTGATGAAATTGGTCGTTACTGTTTGAAGACTTTGAATGAAGACTTTCTCAATTTATTCAATCCTATTTCTCTAGTCATCTTGTCTTTTGCATGCTTATCCTATTTACACGCTACCTATGCTCTGTGTATGCATCATGATGACTATGTTACTGTCTTGTTATGCATGCACCTGAGTACTTATTCCGCTGCTTGTAGTTCGTCACTTGGCAAATTCCTCAAGTTATATTTCCTCAGTGACTAATTTGTAAAAATTGCCTATGCACCCCCCTCTAGTCGATATAACGCACTTTCAATTGGTATCAGAGTGAGGTACTCCCTTCTTCTGTGTGATTTTGGTTTAACCACCTGGAGTTTTAGTTATGTCGACTGTAGGCATCGCTACAAAAATATACACTTCCGTGATGATACGTGTTTGTCACAGTAGGTCGCGTTTTTTGTCATGCATGTACATCTATGATGATTTTATGACAGAATCAAGATAGTCATACCTGTGCTGTCGTAGAAGTGTTCCATGACATTACCAAAATTATCATCACGGAAGTGTCCACTTCCATGACAATAAATCGCGCGTCACAGAAGTGCTTTCGTCAAGGGTGACTGACACGTGGCATCCACCGTAACGGAACGTCGTTAAGCTATCGGGTCCGGTTTTGGATCCGATATCCCATTAACAGCCCGGACCAATGGGGATTTTCCACGTGTAAAATCATCATTGGCCGCAGGAAAAACGTGTTGCCTCACCGTTGGGACAGATGCCATCCACTCATTGGACAGGAGGCGCCTATGATAGGTCGACACGTGGCATGGCCCAACAGTGGCCCACTCCGGTGAAAAAGGCCGGCCCAGTAAAAATTAGCAGGCCGGCCCATATAAGGCCTACTTGTGTCAGGTCCATTTAAGGCCACGGCCCATACGAGATGTGCCAATTCGGCCCGTCAACGGCCTGTTAAAGATTTGACACCATTGCAGCCCATCGTCGGTTCGAGCCCGTTAACAGCCCGCTATATATTTGGGCTTAATATTGGCCCGATGAGATTTCGGCCTGTTAACAGCCCATTTAATGGATGGGCCAATTTCAGGATGTACATCTTTCGTCCTTTTAGCGACCCATTTAAATGTTGGTCTAATTTCCGGCCCGGTGTGTCTTTCAGCCTGTTGACGGCCCATAACTCTGATGGGCCATTTGTAGTCGGACCTGAGTTTCGGCCTTTTAGCGGCCCATTTAAGTGTTGGGCCAATTTCTGGCCCGGTGTCACTTTAAGCCTGTTGACGACCCATAAATCAGTTGGGCCATTTGTAGTCGGACCTGAGTTTTGGCCTTTTAGCGACCCATTTAAGTGTTGGGCCAATTCCCGGCCCTGTGTGCCTTTCGGCCTGTTAACGGGCCATAAATGAGTTGGGCCATTTGTAGTCGGACCTTAGTTTTGGCCTTTTAACGGCCCATGCCCTCCATGGTCCAATACCAGCCCGGTTTCTCTTTCGACCTGCTAAAGGCCCACAACACAGTTGGGCCGTTTACAATACGACCTGACTTTCGGCCTCTTAGCAGCCCATGCTCTTCATGGTCCAGTACAAGCCCGCTGTCTCTTTCGGCCTGCTAAAGGCCTACAGTATAGTTGGGCCATATGTAGCCCAAACTTAGTAATGGCCTGTGAAATAAATTGGGGCCACCTGTTTCCCACTTCGATGTCGGCATGTTAACGACCCGGGAGGTAAGAGGGCCGACCATTAACTTTCAGCCTAGTAATGGCCCATTAACTTAATGGGCCCACTAAAGTTCGTTCATGTCTTTAGGCCAAATTAGATAATTTGAGCCCATTACGACGAGCAGTTATGCATAGGACCAAAACCGATCAAGCAAAGGTACGACATACAGGGAATAACGTTGCACATCCAGGATATATTACAGGAAATTACATCCACTGGGAAATCAAAGATTGATGCCAGTGCAAATAAATGAGCAGAACCTAACCATCTACAACATCACAATCTGCAACCTCAGCACAGATGACGCCCATAAGCATGTGGGCAAGTTCTTGCTGCTTTGCTACACTGTCTCTGAAAACATTGATCAGTTGTTATGTCGCACGACTCTGCACCTCTGATTCATCCACCATTTCCATCATTGCTTCAGTCATTAATTGGTTCACAAACATAGATTTATTCCATTGCATTTGAGACAGAGGATGCTGAACAGATTCAGATGGAGATTTTGGCAGGCTTGTATTATTGATAGTGGAGAGTGTCTCGACCACTGCATCATAACATAAATTAGGACGGGAACCAAACAGATTAATCATGAGTTATTTCCATATTACCTAGCTTAGATTTACTAGGAAGAAACAATGGGGTTGCCTTGCTGTTTTCAGAGTTTGTCTTCTTATCTTCAGCATCCTGCACAAAATTAACACACTAGCATTGCTATCATTGGCTAAGTCAGATAATAGGAAAGCAACATTGACACAACGAATGTTTGGGCAACTAGCCTACACCAAATTAACACAATATGGCACAACTATAATCAGCCAGGTAAGGTAATACGAAAGCAACATTGACACAATGAATGAATAGGCAACCAGAGAAGCACTACAATTCAGTAATGTGCGTGATATGAGATAGTACATTCATGCAGCTCGGTATGCAAAACTACAAGGTAGTTTTCCTTACAAAATCAACATTGGCACCTTTAACATTTTGCTACAACTAATTTTAGATCAGATAAAGGTTAGATTCACGCCGATTAACAAAATACATGCTGATGTAAAAATATAGTGATATACAACAGGTACTTACATCAGCATTGGAGCACAGAGAATTCCCGCAAGATATTTTCCTCGAATACAATCCCAATGGAGGAAGTCTTGTATCGTTTAACCTTATTTTCTAAAAGAGAGATGGGTAAGAAACATGTAGAAAATATGATCAGAATGCTATAAAATTTCATGATGTGAGGATACGCACACGCTTCTTAGAATGGAGTTGACATTCTTTTGCTGGACTGGAGCGGACTAGTTCTTTGGCCACTGGAATCTTCTTATTATCAGTGGGAGTTGGGTTTCTCTGTGCTGGAGCAGTATCTATGAAAAATGGAGTTGGTTTATTATCTCCTGGCGTTTGGATCTTTTGCAAAGACCTGGTTTGTAACCCTTCAGATTCTAACATAGTCGTCTTCCCCTTGCATGCCTTATATAGAAGAATGGTGATTCAGTTATAAAACATGCTACAGCAGAGATGGAATAGGTACCGAAGAATAGAAAGGCATGACATATTGACATGTATTCCCTCCATCTGAAAATAAATGGATGGGTCTAGGCGTATTTCAGTTCTAGATATATCCAGTTTTATCCATTTCTGCGACATTTAATCCGGACAGAGGGAGTATGATGTAAGAGCTAGGGATATGATAGGACAACACAGTAAAAAAAATTGAAAAACCCACTGCAGAAACAAAGTATTCAAACCCACTGATATGAGATAGTACACTCATGCAGCTCAGGATGCAAAACTACCAGGCAGTTTTCCTTGCAAAAATCAACATTGTGGCCTTTAATCATACATTTTGCTACAACTAAATTTAGATCATATAAAGGTTGGATTCACGCAGATTAACAAAATGCATGCTGATGTAAAAATATAGTGATATACAACAGGTACTTACATCTACATTGGAGCACAGAGAATTCCTGCAAGAATCTTTCCTCATAAACGATACCATTGCAGAAATTCTTCTATCTGTTACGCTTATTTTCTAAAAGAGAGATGGGTAAGAAACATGTAGAAAATATGATCAACATGCTATAAAATTTCATGATGCAAGGATACGCACACGCTTCTTAGAATTGAGTTGACATATTTTTGCTGGTCTGGAGCGGACTAGTTCTTTGGCCACTGGAATCTGCTTATTATCAGTAGGAGTTGGGTTTCTCTGTGCTGGAGCAGTATCTATAAAAATTGGAGTTGGTTTATTATCTCCTGGCATTTGGATCTTTTGCAAAGGCCTTGTTTGTAACCCTTCAGATTCTAACATAGTCGTCTTCCCCTTGTGTGCCTTGTATAGAAGAATGGTGCTTTAATTATAAAACATGCGACAACAGAGAGATGGAATAGGTACTGAAGAATAGAAAGGCATGACATATTCACATGTATTCCCTCCATCCAGAAAAAATGGATGGGTCTAGGCGTATTTCAGTTCTAGATACATCCTTTTTTATCCATTTCGGCAACATGTAATCCGGACGGAGAGAGTATGGTGTAAGAGCTAGGGATACGACAGGACAACACAGCAAAAAAAACACTAGTTGAATGTAAAACTATATGCTAGCGGAATACGTACAGAAATAACTAGGGCAACATACACGTGTATGATTGGGAAAATAAGATGGCATTGCAATATAGCACTAGAACAACACTTCAATGTAAAAAAACATGGTATGGTAGACAGATGAAGTACATATTGATGAATAACAATGCATAAGATATTCAGAAGCATGATGTCCAAATTAAGCAGATGGCATTGCGATAGAGTAGAATGACAATACTTGAATTTGAAAACATGTTATCATGAATGGAATAGGTACTGAAAAACAGGAAGGCATGACATATTTACATGCATGATCAGCATGCTAAGCACATGGCATTGCAACAGAGTAGATACACTCCAGGACATTATATGCATGTTGTACCCATATCACAGGCCAAGTTAGAGCAAGGACCTTGTGGGGTGAAGAGGATTCATCATCTTTCTGCAAGTCTTCTGAAGGACTGCCTTTACATGTTCCATCATATTGGGTATCATTGACATCAAGTTTATTGGCCTTTACATTGCTCCGTGAGGTTCTTGTGGATATATCAGTGTGTGCAATTATATCTGACATGCATGGAAGACAACTAGTAGTTAGATTTATGTAATGAGTGCCTGTAGGAGACGACATAAATAGTAGGACTGGGGTTAACTAGCAGCAACAGGTCTCATAAACTAAAGGGAGAACACAGATGAAAGCTACAGAATATGTATCGTTTGTACTCGAGATTAACTAGATGGCACACAAAAGTATTAAAGAACAACATAGGTAATACTAGAAGTGGTATAATACTATAATCACTAGCCTGTGGGATAGCATTGGATGATAGATGATAACTATGGAACAACGTTACCTAAAGAACAAGTATCTTAGCTGAACTATGGAACAACGTTAACTCCTGAACAAGACTCGTAAGAGATCAGCATGAATATACAGTGAAATGTGATGATCTATTTTCCATGCTTAGATGAATAACAAAGCCATAAATGTTGCACACAAGTAAGATGAGGGTACAACCTATCTGGCTGCCATCCATAGGAGTGAGCATCATGTGCTGACTTGTTGATGGCCCTACAGCTTATGTGGCTGTCAATGTCGGGCACGCGCATTCGATGCAGGGAACTGTTGAGTGGGGACTATAGCTCCCTTCTAGTGTATGCTTCCCTTGTTGGAGCAGATGCGGTGAGTCGGAAGACGGTGTGTCTGAAGATGCAGATAACACATAATGTCAAGAACGACATATCTCTTTGATCTGAAGAAATACACTAAGAGATCAACAGCAAGGTACAAGAGTGGTCACACATCTGTTGACTGAAGACTAAATTGGGGTCACACGATTTTATTTTATTTTGGTACTGTCTGATCTACGCCGGATGGCTGGCCGTCTTGTGCCTCCCGGCTGACACTGTTTGGAATCTTCCCCGAAGAGCCAGCAAGCAACGGCAGAGCAGCCTGCCTCTGCCGTCCGTGGCCCCGGCCAAAACCCCGCTCCCCGCCCCACCGCACTGCCGTGGTTGCGCCGCCCCCGGGCCAATCCACAAAGACTCCCCGTCATCCAGATCCGGCGGTGGCAGTACCTTCAACCCACGCAACTCTAAAAGATAGCCATCTAAGTGCTGCTTCCGCGGCGAACTTGCGGCCCCGCACCCTTACGTTAGACACCAGCCAACCAACAGCCTAGGAGCTCCACCGCCTCGAGGGGTGCTGCTTCCCATTGGGAATTGATTGGCCCAGAATAAAAATTCAGACAACTGACGCCTAAATAAAGTGATTTGAGATGAGGGTGCAACCTATCTGGCGGCATGATGAAGTAGGCAGGTCCAGCTGCCGAGTCGGTGAGGCCGGCGCGGTTGCGGTGGCGATCGGTGACAGGAAAAGAGCGATGCCGCGACGGTCGACGGCTACGCGGAAGCAGCGCCAGGACTCTGGATGGATCCGAAGTTGGAGCCGCTCCGGCGCCGTGAACAACGGCGGGGGTGAATCGGCTCCGGTACGGTTCACGTGGCCGTTGTCGAGGCAGCACCAGCAGCACGGAGTAAGAGGCACACGGCCCATTGCACGACGGCAAATGGACAGCTTCTCCGGCATTAGGGAGGAGGGAGGCTGTGAAATTGGTGCGCTGGGGGCGCCATGGAGGTGGGGCTGAGGTTTCGTGGCTCGGGAGAAGGGAGCTTCCCGGGGAGAAGGTGATTTGGCGCCCACGAGGTATGAATGGGGGCGGGCGGGGAATTGGGAGGGGAGTGGAACCATGTCTTACGGATGCATTTGTCTGAAATGTGAGGGGGAGTTACAGTTCTACCCTTGCCTATAGGCTTCTCGGTTTGGGTCTGTGTACTGAGGGTCGGGGATAGCAGAGTAACTTTGCTTCTCCCCAAATAGTGGGCGGGAGCGATTTCGGGCGAGGAGGGCGTGTTTTGAACTATAGTGGGCGCGAGCGATCTCGGGCGAGGAGAGCGTGTTTTGAAATAGTGGGCGCAAGCTATTTCGGGCGAGGAGAGCATGTTTTGCCGACCATGGTTTATGAATTATTCGGCACATGTCATTTCAGCCGAGGAGAAGGCACGCTTGGATGAAGTTACGAACCTACCCTTGATGTACAACGGGCCAATTGATGCGTGTCCCACATAGGACGGTAATTTCGCGTCTCCCATTTATTTGCTTGGGCGAATTCCACCGAGCAGAGAGGATGTTTAACGGTTCGTTCAAATTTTGGGAGAACGGGCATCCACGTCTACCTTACCAAGTCAATTTGGATCAAATTTTGAAATATTAGCTTGCCACTTCTTTTTTAGATGGAGAGGTGATGCTCGGGAGTAATGTGTTTTTACATGCTCGTTGCTAGCGATTTACTATATGACAAATAGTTGACCCACTCAAAAACGCGAATCAAACCCAAAATGAAATATCTCGATTCAATGAAATAGCTCGTTCAGTAGGTCAAAATAGTGAACTAAATCCAAAATTGAACCTCAATCGAGTAGCATGTTGTACAGTATTATAGTACTCCATGAACATGTTGAAAGTCAAATTAATGAACTTGTTTGATATACGCATATATCCGTTCATGTGTGGATTGCAGACAACATGTTCTCCAATTTAAATATTTGAATGCAAGTTTATATCGAAACATGGTTTATATCAGTCTTTGATGCATAAAACATGACCTCCCCCTCTCCCGGACTCCTGTTCTCTCTCTCTCGCCGACAATCTTTAATTCTGTCGCACGCATCCGACACAAAAACCTTGTTGGTCCCTCTCCCTTTCTCTCCATCTCTCTCTCTCTCTCTCTCTCTTTGCGTGTGTGTGGGGTGGGGGGTCTTTCTAGTTTGCATGCATATATACACCATCTATAGGTCTGTCTCGCACACTATGTATGATACTCTAGCTAGTCCAAGCTAGATATCTTGGGTGCACTCATCGTACGCACACAACTTCCTTGGCTCTTTGCCCGTAACTCTCTCACGCACCACTATGTCGTCTCGGAGCTCTTCCCCCCCTCTCTCAAACTCTCCATCCACCTGGGTCACACATACACATGCATATCTCACTCGCACTCGATAGGCCCATCTAAAACTTTATCTCTCCCCCTCGTTCTCTCTCCATCTCACATGCGCACACACACAATCTCATGCCCAGCTAGCCAAGTATGATGGTCTCTCACTCAATTGTAGGAACACGCAGTCCCCCCTATATGTATATGACTAGCTAATCTTAGTCTCCATCACAAACATGTGCCTGGTCTATCTCGATTTCTCTCAGGGCATCTTTCTATCGCGCACACACTCCCTCGATCTCCCACCCATATAGTCCCCTCACGATCTCGACGGGATCTCTCTATCACAAACACAACCTCTCTCCCTCCACATGCGTCCATGCCATCCATGTGTCCCTCTCGACCTTTGTTGCTTGTTGGCTAGACCTCTATTGGACATGTGCTACAGGGGTGTCTCTCTCCGTTGCAAACAATCACACACTAGCTATCTTCGTGTATCTCCTCGCCTCGCTTTTCCATCTCGGAGATGCATGCAAGATATGTTCGCATAAGAAACGAAAAAACACACACTCTCTCTAATTTATCGTTTGTTGTCACTTTCTCTTTCACACACATACTCTTTTTGCACACTTACTCATTCTCCTTCACATGCACTTGATCTGTCTCGACTGAGGCACTCTCCTCGGCGCATAGCATATAGATTTATTGAAAAGTTAAACATCACAAAGTTTGACCATGTACGTGGAGAAAAAGAATTACATCTAGTACGACAAACATATACCATTAGATTCACCATGAGATGTAGTTCTGTATGATGTATCTTTGGTATTGTAGATATAAATAACATTTGCGTAAACCTCATCAAAGTTTCCCAAGTTTGACTTCTAAAAGATTTACATGCACTGCATTATCGAGCGGATGGAATATCTCTTTCCCCCTCTCAGCTATCTGACGCACCACTCAGCCTTATCGGGGCTCCTCAATCTCTCTCAAACTTTATTGGTCAGTTTGGTTCGTGACCTGACCCTCATGCCTTGATGGCCAGTATTGCCTGGTGTGGACATGAGATGTAAAATATTTCTGCCTGGCCAGGCTTGTGTGGTGCTGAAGCGTTTGGTTCATGCCTGGGCCAGGCAAAGCATCAACGTCCCATCAATCAATCCATGCATCAATTATTTAATGCTAATATCCATCCATGTTGCTGTTAGCCTCGTGGCCACACGGCCAGGCACGACCAGGCATTCGAAATCGGTCGCCTGGTCCAGGCTAATTAAAGTGCAAGGGAACCCAGGCCAGGCGGGCTTTCTTTTTCACAGGGTAGCAACCAAACAAGCATAGATGAAATCCAGCCACAACCCCAGGCCAGGCAAAAGATGCTCAGGACGCAAGCCAAACTGGCCTTATATCTCCCTGGTTCACACATACACATGTCTTGCTCGCGCTATACATATAGACCCATCCAACACTCTCTACCCTTGTTCTCTCTCCATGTGACACGCACCCCCCTAAGTACCATAATCCCTCACTCCATCATAGGCGCAAGCACTCCCCCCTCCTAAGTATGATTATCTCTTACTAGCCATCAGGAACACACGTATTGTCTCCTTCCATCCATACGTCTATCTCGATATCTCTCGGGGCATCTTCTATCGCGCACACACCTTGTCACTCGATCTCCCACCCATGTAGTCCCATCACGATCTCCAGGGGATCTCTCTATGACAAACATACACTCTCTCCTCCCCATGTCTGCATTTTCTCTGTACGTCTCTCTTGACCTCTCTCCCTTGTTTGTCAGACCCCTCTTGGCCACGTGCTAGGGGTATTGCTCTCTCGGTTCCAAACAACCACACACTATCTCCTCACCTTGCCTCCATTGTCGAATATGCATGTGTGATATGTTTGCATAAGACACACACGCTTTTTCTCTACTTTTATCGTGTGTTGTCCATGTCTCTTTCACACACGCCCACACACTTTTTTCACTCTCTCTCTCTCTAGTTAGGGAATCTATCACGTCCATAAGCATATGGATGTTTTGAAAAGTCAAACCTCAGAAAAGTTTGACCAGGTATATGTGGAGAAAAACATTTACATCTGGAACGATCATTAGATTCATCACAACATGTACTTACTTCATACTATCATTTATCTTTGGTATTGTAGATATAAGTAATTTCTTTATAAACTTGGTCAAAGTTTCAAAAGTTTGACTTAAAAAAATGTTGGAACTACATTATCGAACGGAGGGAGTAGCTCTTTCTCTGTCTCTACTATCTCTCATGGGCCTCCCCTCTCACTCGAACTCTCTATACCGACGGATTATATGCTCATAGTGTCAGCGTATAGCTCCGTATATTGTTTAGTTGACCGGTCAACCAATCCACATGCTGCCTTGTCAGCTCGTGTTCTGTATCTTCATGTGCTGGCCCATGTGGCAGTGGGTGAAAATAAGTAAACTAGAGGCCCATCTAACACGCGATGAAGTAAACAAAGTTGAAACTACTCGGGGTAGCACCCCACACACTAGTAAATTGAGGGCACATTGAGGACAAACTTCTTGCACGTGAACCACATACTCGCGCACAATTCACCACTGCGCGGCGGCATGCACAAAAGGACGCACTCATGCACACCCAGCACACAACACACACCAGCACACGTGTACACCGGCGTCGCCGCCGGTTGAGATGGACGGCGAGGCAGCCAACAAGCAGAGGTGGCTCGAGCCAAAACCGCATCCGGCGAGCCTAGACTTCATCAGCAGCCTCCTCGACGACATGCTGCTCGTCATCATCGGCCTCCTCCCCACCAAATCTGCCGTGCGGACCACCCTGCTCTCCCGGCGGTGGCGGCCCCTCTGGCGCTACGTCCCCCTCAACCTCACCGTCGACAGCTGCCTCTATGACGGGGATTGCAACCGCATGGCCGCAGTCTCCAAGATCCTTTCAACGCACCCTGGGCCAGCCAGACGCCTTGACATCTGCATGTTCAGTACCAACTGCAAGGTCCAACCCAAGTTCCATGAGTGGTTCTTATCCCCCGCCCTAGATCAGCTCGAGGAGCTCAGCTTTGAAGCTGGATGATGTCGCTCTCTGCCGCCGTTCGCGCTCCGCCTCACGCCAACGCTGCGCCGCAGCTTCAGCTCCTGCTATCTTCCCCAGATTAATGCCGCGCCCGCCCTTCTTCTCCCTCAACTCAAGAAGCTCGACCTCTTCGACGTTGTCATCTCGAAGAAGGCTATGGAGCACCTGCTCCACAACTGTACTGCGCTCGAGTACCTTCGTCTTGAGCAGATCCACGGGTTCATTAGCCTCCACATCGCCTCGACGAATCTCTGATGGATTTTATGTGTCTTGCTGGCCCCGCAACAAGACATCAATTGGGAAGAGATCACTCCAGCTGTTCCACGTTATGGTCATTGAGAATGCGCCTTTCCTTGAGAGATTGCTTGTATCAGATCTAGAAGGTCCAACAAAAATCAGGGTCATTGACGCGCCGAAATCGACAGTGTTGGTGTACTCGTTTGCCAAATTCTCCGAACTCTTTATTGGATCTATAATCGTTCAGGTACAGCACTCATCTTCTTCTCCGTCTTCTTGAAATTCACATTTTTAAATTTCTTCTTGATGTATTTACGACCATCTTCCAGAAAATGATTCCCACAAGCTTGACCCAGTCCATGCGCACAGTGAAGATCTTAGCACTAAAATCTATCGACCCCAATCTGGATCAAGTTGTTGGATTCCTTACATGCTTTCCGTGCACGGAGAAGCTACTCATCGAGGTGAAACTTCTTTCCTATAAGTAAACGGTAATCACAACGTAGCTCAATTTTTTTGTAATTTTCCCAAATTACGATGACAAGTGTAGTGTTCAAAACTGCATCTACGCACTGCACCGAAAGAAATGTTTTTAGTATTTTTTCTCACGTGATCACCTGCATCGTTTTTATGCTGTACTACTATAGTAGCCTAGGCTAGTCATAGTGGAAAGTAACTTAGACTACTCCAGTAACTCTATGGTTACCTTAAGAGCAAGTACTACCTCCGTCCTGGTTTACTCTTCCAATTTTGTAGTACCAAAATTTGACCATAGATTTAACTGACAAAATGTTAATGCATGTCACTAAGAACTATAACGTTGGATTCGTATTTGAACATAATTTCAAATGGTGTAATTTTTAGTGACATGCATTGGCATTTTCTTAGGTAAATCTATCGTCAAAATTTTATACTAAATACGAGGTAGTATTCCCTCCGTCCCAAAATTCTTGTCTTACATTTGTTTAGATACGGATGTATCTAACACTAAAATGTAACTAGATACATCCGTATTTAGACAAATTTAAGACAAGAATTTTGGGACGGAGGGAGTACAAAAGTGGGCTATGTAGGCCAAAGCATGTGCCAAAAGTGGGCTATTTAGACAAAAGGAGGAAGAACCCGACCAAATCTTCGGTTGTGCTCTAGGTTTAGACTAGTTGTGCTAACTTAAAATTTTTATTGTGTACTCCCACTTGACTTCCATTTTTCCAAAAATGGATGTACCTATATACTAAAACATGTCTAGATACATATATATTTTGACAAATAGAAGGCATGTATTGTGCAACGGAGGGAGTAGAATGGATGCAAGTTTTTGTATTGGGAAGAAGAGTACATCCATATATTGATAGAGCACAATTTAGTAGATGTTCTATCACTTTTAGCTAGCATAGAGGCTAGAGATGAGATTAGTGCACTTGTTGATACTCCTACTAGAATAGAGGCTAGACATGAGACTAGATGCGAGGAAGCAACGTCTACTTATTTACACTCAGAGAAGAAAGAAGCACGCAAGATCGAGCCTCCGCAGATCAACAATGAATGCATCGAGAAGGCACTAATCCAACTTACAGGTATAGTAAAATGTATTCTTGTGGTTCTTGTTTTCTTTGGTCTTGCTTTTCTAGTCAAAATTATCGTTGGAGTTCGTGCAAAACAGAGGTCCGTTTGGGGTCGTGCGTTGGAGTTGGCCTTACAAGTGGGACCGCAGTTAAGGAAACGACTATCGGCAAGCCCCCACCTCGCCCGCCGCGCAATGGCTGAAGTTAGAGAAACGACGAGGTTGAAGAGATTGCTCTAGCATGGACTCCAAGAAATAATATGGTGTCAGATGGATGTCATGGTGGTGGCGTGTGCCGTACTCCTGTACGTGAATGCTTGTTCTGGCCCATGCCACCCTACTACTTCTACTACTTACTCCTACTATATAGTACTAGTATCGAGGATTCGAGGTGCTGGTTACGTACAGCGAACACATTAACATATGGCTACAGTAAAAACACCTGCCCGACGTGCGAAGCATGTGAAGCTAGTACAAATAGTGTACTACTATTGTTGATTGGCCTCATCCGATAACCTGTTGCAATGCACGTACAATTATGTATTCGGAAAATATATTTTTTCCTCGTCGCACCACTCACTCAGAGAAGCGACTCGAAAGCCATTCATAAATTTAGTAAGTTTATCAGAGGCATATCATTTTATTACATACAAAAGGTCATCAACCCACATCGACAACGAGGATACATTATAAATACTAAAAATTTCACCACACAACAAATAACACGCAATGAAATGAACTTCAACTCAACCATTCCTCGGCATTAGAAACGCTTGCTTTGAACCACAAGTGATTCTCTGGGACGGGCCATCGATTGTCGATCTGGAGACCAACGCAGGACTGATCATCCAGGCTGAAGCGGCCTACTATATCAGTACCAGGGTAGGGAACCACCCAAATGTCCGAGGTATAGACACAGTTGCTTCTCATAAATGGTACTAGTAACGTTGTGTCAACGGCAGTTGGATCGCCTTTCACCATCATCAGATAGTTTTGTCCAAGGAAGAGCGAGTTTTCTCCAAGACTATCAATTATGTACCAGGGAGAAGGAGTTGGCGCTAGCACACTAGTATCCATCCCGAATACCATGCAACGGGTGTTGGAATAGGTCCGGAGAGTGCGACCATGGGAGACTACACCTGCTTCCTTAGCAGTAACATCATCAGTGGGTTGTATACACACAAGAAAAGGTGATCCATCAAAATTAGTTGCCAGGCGCCACAGAGTATATGGGCGCTGCTCGTCCTCATGCTCGTGATCATCACCATCGTCATCTCCCCCTTGGTTATAAAAATTTTCAAGTATAGGTGGTGGGATGTTCACAGGACCTTGGAAACACAAGAAGAAGGTTAATTAGTAAAGGGAAACTTGCTAACCCGCATGCATGTGGATGAAACAATTATAATTACGGTGGAAGACAAATGTACTGAAACTACGAGGATCCCATGCAAAAACAGTGCCACGAGTGGTGGCAGCAAACACAAGGCCCTCGTATTGAATTGCATCACAGTACTCATCCGTGTACGGAAGCTGATTTTTGAGCAATATCCATCGAGTCAAACCACCAAGGACGGCAACAAGCTTGTCGAAGATAGCAACAACTTGATAGTTGTTGTAATTCCAAGAGCGGTTGGGAACTCGAAAAATTGCTATCTTCCGTAGAAGACAGTCACCATGATCGTATTTGAACATGCGTACAATACCGGTGTGCTCAACCTTTGGGCAGTCTGCTGAGATTTTTGGAAGTGGAACCCGGTCATGAGTGTACACATTCACAAGTTCCCACTCGCAGTTGGATCCAATGTAAACAACCCAATCTCCATTTGCGCCCGCCCAAGCCTTGCCCTCAAGCGATGGCATCTTAACATCATACGTATCACTGTCAAGCGGCATCAACTTGCACAGGGCAAGGCCTCCGTCGTGCCGGCGCCAGTCATCAGGGTCACGGTGAAGAAGATAGGGGAGATCAAACCGCTCCTTGACTCTTGAGTTCTTTGTGATGATGTTATTAGTTGAGTCGAGAATGGGCTTGAACGAACCTGCCATGCTAGCCGAGGTGATGATGTCGCATCGATCAATGAGTTCCTCCACCACATCATCTTTCAGATTGGGGCAAGAATAACGGGGTCGTTTCCGGCCTGTTCCCTCCATGGAGAAGACGATCGAACAATGGCAGAAGAAAGGGTGAAGGGCTGAAGGAAAATGGAGGAGGGAGAGGAAGAGCGTGCGACAGCAGTTCCAAATCAAGAGGGAAAGGCGAAGAGTCGGTGGACGGTTGCGAGTTTTCCATGGTTCACGAAGAGGCTCCCCGTCCTACACGTCCGTTCGGAAATACTCCTACTACTCGCCGTCATCTCATTGATATGTTGGAACGGGGCCACATGTCAACGAAACATGGTGTGTAATTTCTCGTGCAAAATGCGATCTGGCCGCGTTGGCCCGAGGTGCCGCATTAGTTATCGACCTTTATTTTTTTAATGGTGTGCCGATCAGTTTTGAAGCACGACTAACTGGTACTGTACGCAGAGAAAATATAAACTACTCTACCACTACTCCACCTCCATTACTAGTAGTATAAAAAAGATATATAGGTTGGAGCTTGAGCGCTTTCTTGCTAAGGGCTGCCCACTTGCTTCTCACACTACCACCCTGTCTCCAGATCTAAAAAAGACGGGCCCTCTCTCCCTCCTCACCGGTGGTCACAGATCCGCCAGGGAAGAAAAGGACGTGCAGCGTTGACGCACTCGTCGTTGGCGAGCGAGGTCACGCACTGACGACAAGGCCGTCCTCTCAGACCTAGCGCCCGCGCGGGATGGCCTCCGTCCCCAAGCTCGCTGCCGTAGTGTGTGCGGAGGACGACGACCACGAGCGAAGCCACTTCCCGCCGACCCTCAGGTATGCTACCTCTTTTCGAACCATAACCTTGTTCTATTGCCCCATCTGCCACGTCGTTGCATGTGGATCTTTTTCCACTCCACCATCTTCCCAATTTGCTATCCTCTGCTCTGCTGGCCACGCAGACGAAAACCATAATTTGCACTATTAAGGGAAACCCTACTTCATGCAGACTAATCCATGTCTAGGTTGAATAAGGAAAGGAAGGGAGACTGTACTGTCCAAGAGAGTAGGCATCGAACCCGCATCTAGGTTGAAAAGGGGAAAATCAGTAGCTAAGGAACGAGTCTCATGTCTCTTGGTTGAAGAAGGGTAGAAAGGCATGACAACGCAATAGAGAATGACCAAGTCGATCGTTTTGTTGTCCTCACATAGGAAAAAGGTGGCTAAAGAGAACAAAAATGGGACGTAATCCACATATGCTGCTTGGATATTTGTTGCTCTGGGTAACCATACCTCCCTCACCACTCTGCGTCTGTGGAGGTACATCGTACTGGTGCGCTCACTGTCCGAATGGCCCTCCCATGCTCTTATTGCCACTTTTTTTGCTGTTAGTATAACGCCAGCAGTCAAGTCAAGCAATGCTACTGCTAAAGTGATGCCACATTTAACTAATGCCGCTATCAGTCTAATGCCACCGATAAATTTAAGTAATGCCATTTAATGTCACTGGATTATTTCAGGGTTAGCTGTTGATTGTGGATGTATTAAAGATTTTTCAGCTAAGGCATTCTAATGTTGTTGCATAGCCTATATACCAACGATGAAACTTGTTACGACCTTCAGATTTTTGCACTGTTAATGCTTATAGATTACATACCTCACTTTCATGAGATAAGTTAATTTTTTTGTACAGTGTCACCAAAATGCCAAGGCGCTGATGTCATTTTATTTTGGTTAAACTGCACAAACAATTATGAAGACAAGAGGAAAGGTCAAGAGTGGGCACCTCCTCCTCCGGCTGTTCCCTTGATTCGTTCGATCAAGTTTTTATGTTTGATCGATTATCAAGATTGGGATAGCAATTTTTAAGGTCCCCCTGAGTTCGAAATGATATTTACCTTGGAGGTACATGGTTTGCAATTTTTTTATACTATCATTAGTTAATAATGCTAGTTACCTTCAGACTTTTGTATTTGGTTTAATGCTCATGCACAGCTAGTATACCAATGTTGAAACTTGTTACCTTTACATTTTGTATTGTTAATTCTTATAGAAACCTTCCAGTGCTAGAGTTTATTGAAATCTGTTCAGTAAAACCATTGTACTGTACCCTGTAATAAACTAACTACTCTACTGTTGCACTAGCCACTGGATTAGTGTGTATTTGTAGTATTCGAATGGTGTTCCATTAGCGTATGGATATAAATAAAGTGTGGCAAGCTTTCCCAGATATGTGCTCAAGAAAACTACTACCTGTTTTTCTAAATACTGGACGTTTGGGTACTTTAAATTGAACCGCGAAAACGTCTTATATTAAGGAACAAAGGGTGTAGAGTTCACTCAAATTATCCCGGTAAAGCTAGTCACACCTTTGTTAAAATTAATGTTCATTATGTTATCAGAGGAGGTCTGTATGTTTGTCTCTAATGCCTGTCGACTACATACCTAACATCATGATGTAATGTTAAGTCATTTCCTTTTGTACAGTGTCACTGAATTGTCAAGGCGGTGATGGCATTTTATTTTAGTAGAACTGCACAAAATTTGCTTAAAAGAAGAGGAAGGTCAGGAATTGCTCAGTTTTTTAGGAAAAAACTATCTATGCCTTCCTGACATCAGCCGCTGTTGCTTTATTTATTCCTTCAAATAGGTGGTTAGAAACAGTCTTGCTACCTTTTCCCATTAAGAAATTGGAATGCTTATATTTGTGAGTCTATGCTTCAACTAGTGCCACTTTTAGAGTAATCACACTTTCAATATCTATGCAAACAGGGATGCTCGATTTTAGTGGAACTGCACAAAAAGTCCAATTGGTTCAACATTAGGAGCATGTTTTTTTCCAAACCTTTATATCCAATTGGTGGCACTATGAGCTGTTCATTACGAAGGTACATGGTTTGCTACTATCTTGCTACTCTTTTTGTACTGTCATTAGATAGTAATACTAGTGGTTTGCATGTGAATTTATTGGCAGGGTGGACCTACATTGGAGGTGCAGGACATGATTCAATGATTGGATGCTCAATTTCGGTTGTATCGATTTCACCTCTTCCATCACTACGAACGTGGATATCCTTGGTCTAATGAAGAGTAGGCGCTATATTTCTGCTCTGAACCAGCAAATCAATTCAGTATGAAATTGTCTAGGGAAAAACATAATTGTATCAGATTGTCCAGTGCAGAACATGACAGATGCTAAGCGGAAGAGACATGTTTAAACCGAAAATACAAGGTGTGGTATATGTTTACTAGCTGCTTGATATTTGTGTAGACAAATATGTCTGTCCGTTGCTATTTGGCAAACAAACAAAGTGTCCGCAATTTTGGTTGAACTGCACAAGAGAATAGTATAGTCACTGCATGCAGTGCCATTTGAAAATAGACACCAAAAAATTGGATAGTCACTTCATGGACTGCAGAAAAGTAGTACTGTACTATTTATTGGCCAACACTAGGTGCTTCATTGCTTTGGTCTGATTATACAATGGGCATCATTTTGCCTAAGTTAAAGTTTGTATTCCGAAAATAGTCTCGCGGTGTGATCGAGAGAAGACCAAATCATATTGCAGTGGATGTTCCTCCATCATGTGTGGTTCATTCTCATGGTTCCAGCTGTTGGTGAAACCACTTACGTTTGCAAGAGGAATTGTAGACTTCACAAACAAATTTGTCTTTCAGTCTGTACTGAATGTTGGCCAAGAGAAGCATCCATGTTAGTAGGAAGAACAGATGTTTTTTCTAGATCTTTGCTTTTGGAGCTACATATTTGTATATGATCTGTGAATCATTGAGATGCATTAACATGTTGATCTTATGTATGGGAATCGTACCAGTTAGTTTTAGTTGCGATGCAAGATCCAAAGTGGCTGATCTTTGCTTTTGGAGCTACATATTTGTATATGATCTTCGAATCATTGAGATGCATTAACAGTTACTTATTTCTGTTCGCTCAGTGTTTACAAGTTACTAATCGATCACTAGCTAGCCTACAAATGCGCTCCTGGCAGTTTTATCTACGACGCAAGATGCGAAGTGGCAGTTTTTTGAATAAAAATGCCTACCTCTGAAGAAACTGACAAGCTACACTATTGATCCTACACGGATAAAAATGCCTACCTCTGAAGAAACTGACAAGCTACACTATTGATCCTACACGGATAAATAGCGGATCATGCACGTACTACCTCCTTTCCGGTTTGCAGGGCTCAATTCAAGAAACAACCTACTCGATCCTACACAAATAAATAGCGGATCACACACGTACTAGTACCTCCTTTCCGGTTTGCAGGGCTTAATTCAAACCTCTCACCAACCAAGGTACTCCCTCCGTCCGGGTTTATTAGTCCCGTGAGCAAAGTAGCAAGACCAAGGCATGGCAATAATTAACGGCATGCAGAAGTTTAAGCCTAATTAATTCCAGCGATGGCTGCATGCGTGCCCTCGGCTGCGACTTGTTGCATGCTGCTTCGCGTACTGCCTGCGAGGGATTCTAAGTGCCTGCATGCAGCTGGCCGTAATTAAGGCAACTAACTAATGTGAAAAAAGATACGCTTTAATTGTTGCAGGCTTTTTAAATCCGTGGAATGATTATTGACAAGGAGGGAGATGATTCGAGTGCACTCGTTTGACCGCCATGCCGGCGTGCGACCCAGACGGGACGGGACGGAACAGTCATAATTTCAGTTTCTCTAGTTTTCCATGGCAAGCTGGCGCGCTAAACCATTATGCATTGAATTCCGATGACCGTCGCACTACCTTCCGCCTATAAGTACTGCTTCCCGGCCTTCTCCGGTGCCACCGTGACCCAACTCGCCATATCCTCATAAGCCCCCACCGGCCCGACATCGCTCGCCACGTCCGCCATGCCCCCGCCCGTCCGCGGTAGGCGACGCCGGAGGCGGTCACCGCCGGAACTAGTGTTCGGGTTTTCACCGGAAGGCAGACGGAGGGAGGAGGCATTCTATCTGTCTTTAGATGGCAATGCGGAGATCGAGGAGTTGTTGGAGCACGACCGCGTGGCGGAGGAGTGTAGCGACCAGACCTCAAACAGTCTGATCCCTGTGCTCCGGTGTCATCCCTGGATCAGTAATGCTGACACCACACAGTACTTAGAGGATTTATAGCAGAGTAGCAATCACACACTTATTACATCGAGAGTCTCAATAGAGAACTTATTACAATAAATATGGCATAAGGCCATCTAATAACGATAACAACGGAAGGCTTGGAAAATAAGTGAGTCCATCAACTCCAATGGCATCACTGAGTATAGAACCACGACCTAAAAACTCTTTAATCGTCGTCTGAAAAGTCTGCAACATTAACGTTGCAGCCCGAAACAGGTCAGCACATGGAATATGCTGGCAAGGTAACACATAGAGAATAATGGAATGAAACTGCTATACTATATGCATATTTGGCTGGTGGAAAGCTCTATGGTTACAGTTTTGCGTAAAGCCAATTTTTCCCTACTACAAAGGAATAAATTTATTTAACTATCATGGTAGTTGTTAAACATTGAGAATGGTTGACAGCATTCTCAATGCCAATTAAGCATCATCATTAAACAAAACCCAACAAAATTAATTTAGAGTAACATGTTGAGATTCACATGATAATCCAAGTACTAGATACTCAAGATGTCCATAACCGGGGACACGGCTAACCATGATTAGTTTATTACACTCTGCAGAGGTTTGCGCACTTTTCCCCGCAAGACTCGATCGCCTCCGTTTGGTTTCTCGCACTACAAGGTGTTTGAGAAGACGGATGACCGAGACATAGTCTTTCAAAAGCGCTAGCACCTTAAGCGCTAGCACCTTACGATCGGGTAGACCGTACCACCTACATCCCCTACATCTGCTAGTCTACCACTGTAAGAGTTCGCACGACTTAGTCAACTATGCTAGAGCCCATAATAGCTTGTGGCTGCACACGGAAGTTTCTAGTATGAATAGCCTCATGTCCCTTTGAGCCTGGGTGGCGGTCCGAAAGAAAATAGGCAAGTCCTGGAATACCCAGGTGCCTCAATCCACCCAGATGTGTGTTTAAGTTGCCACCTTAGATAAACCATTAATTAACAAACTCACATCTGTCATGGATATCACTCACCCAATCCACGTCTACTAGCATAGCATGGCATAATAAGCAAACGCGGAAGTAACTCCCAAAGGTTTGATAATAAACAGGTAATAGGTACTACCTCAACTACTTCCCATCCCATAATTTAATTAGATCCTAATCATGCAATGTGTGAGGATTTGATCTAATGCAATAAAACTGGGTAGTAGAAAAGGTATGATCAAAGTGTTACTTGCCTTGCTGATGATCCGGGAAACCTAGCGATTCGAAGTAACAAGCGGCGCACTCCGGGTATTCTATCGCAGACAAACAAACAAGCATACAATAAGAACTCATCTAATGCACAGGTAAAACTCAAATAAGAGATCTAACCAGAAGGTTCAACTTAAGAACTCCGGTTGGCAAAAAGAATCAAATCGAACGAAGCAACGAAATTCAAACGGCGAAAGAAAACAACTTCGTTCTACTAATCTGGATCTAGGGCAAATTTTACAGTAGCAAAAACTGGTTTAAGTTGGTTAAACAGATAAAGGGTTTCGAGACGAAACTCTAGGCGCTTGAATCGCCTGATCCCGATAAACGAGCGAAAAGTTATACTAAAACGGAAATCGGATCAGGAATCGCGATCAGAAAAATCGCGGATTTAATCCGAGAAAAAGAAAAACGACGAACGTTCGCCAGAACTAACGAACGGACGAACGCTCACTATTTAAATAAACCGGAAAAACCGATCTATTTAAAAAACCGAATCTAAAAAAACCGACGGAAAAACCGACAGAAAAAACGGTTTTTCGAAAATAAAAATAAAAAAACGGCGTGGATTTCGAGGTGGCGGCGAACCTCGGCGAGCGTGCGGCAGCGGCGGCGAGGCGGCGCGGCGGCTGGGGCTGGGGGCGGCTCTGGCTAGGGTTAGCTCTGGCTGGGCCTCCCCCCGGCTTAAGAAGCCTAACGGGCCGGGAGTCCTAGTCGGACACGGCCCTAGGTCGGTTCGTTTTTTTTAAAATATTACGCGCCGAAGAAAAATAAAAAGAAATACTAAACGGACTCCAAAAATTCCAAAATAAATTTTCACGGGCTTCTAACATCGAGCCGCACAAGGTGAACATTTATTTGGGACCTAAATGCAATTTTGAAAAACGCACATTTTTCCTAAATCCAAATAAAACACCGAAAAACTCCGAAATAAAAACTTATTTGATTTTATTATTAAATCCTCAATATTTCTTTATTTTGGGAAATTCATTTTATTCCCTCTCTCATATTTTTTTAATAGAAATAATTGATGATAAAATAAATAAAATCAAATGATCCTATTCTCAAAATTTGAGAAAACTCAAATATGAAAATAACGAAATCCCCAACTCTCTCTGTGGGTCATTGAGTTGCGTAGAATTTCCAGGATCAACCAAAATGCAAAATAAATTGTGGTATGCAATGATGATCTAATGTATAACATTCCAAATTGGAAATTTGGGATGTTACAAACCTACCCCCCTTAAGATGAATCTCGCCCTCGAGATTCTGGTTGGCTAGAAAATAGGTGAGGGTGGTCTTTGAGCAAATCTTCCTCTCGTTCCCAGGTGGCTTCATCCTCCGTGTGGTGGCTCCACTGAACTTTGCAAAACTTGATAACCTTGCTGCGAGTGACTCGACTGGCAAACTCGAGAATCTTAATTAGTTTCTCCTCGTACGTCAAATCGTTATCCAACTGAATAGTTTCCAAGGGCACTGTGTCTCTCAACGGTATGTCAGCCATCTCCGTGTGACATTTCTTTAACTGAGAAACGTGGAACACATCATGAACTCCTGACAATCCTTCGGGCAATTCCAACTTGTAGGCCACTTCTCCCATACGCTCCAAAACTCGATATGGTCCTACAAATTGTGGCGCTAACTTCCCTTTAACTCCAAAACGCTTTGTTCCCCGAAGTGGAGATACTCGAAGATAAGCTCTATCTCCGACTTCGTAATCTGTCTCCTTGCGTTTAGAATCTGCATAACTTTTCTGTCTGGACTGGGCTACCTTGAGCCTATCGCGAATCAACTTCACCTACTGTTCAGACTCTTTAATCAAGTCAGGTCCAAACAACTGGCGGTCTCCAACCTCGTCCCACGATAACGGTGTCCTGCACCTCCTTCCGTACAAGGCTTCGAAAGGGGCCATCCTTAAACTGGTTTGGTAACTGTTGTTGTAAGAGAACTCTGCATATGGCAAATTATCGTCCCAACTAGATCCGTAATCTAGCGCACAAGCTCTCAGCATATCCTCCAAAATCTGATTAACTCTCTCGGTCTGTCCATCTGTCTGTGGATGAAAAGCTGTACTGAATTCTAGCCTGGTACCCAAAGTTTCGTGTAACTGCTTCCAGAACTGTGAGGTAAACTGGGTTCCTCTATCTGATACGATACTCCTCGGAACTCCATGCAAACATACGATCCTGGTCATGTATATCTTTGCCAACTTAGCACTGGTGTAAGTGGTCTTTACTGGGATGAAATGAGCTGCTTTCGTCAATCGATCGACTACAACCCAAATCGAGTCATAGCCTGAACGAGTCCTGGGTAATCCCATGATAAAATCCATGCCTAACTTATCCCACTTCCATTCGGGTATCGGCAATGGTTGTAACAATCCTGCTGGCTTCTGATGCTCTGCCTTTACTCTCTGACTGTTGGGGAACGTAGCATAAATTCAAAATTTTCCTACGTGTCACCAAAGATCTATCTATGGAGTCATCTAGCAATGAGGGAGGAGTGGATCTACATACCCTTGTAGATCGCGCGCGGAAGCGTTCAAGAGAACGGGGTTGATGGAGTCGTACTCGTCGTGATCCAAATCACCGATGATCCTAGCGCCGAACGGACGGCACCTCCGCGTTCAACACACGTACGGAGCGGAGACGTCTCCCACGCCTTGATCCAGCAAGGAGGAGGGAGAGGTTGATGGAGATCCAACAGCACGACGGCGTGGTGGAAGTAGCGGGATTCCAACAGGGCTTCGCTAAGCGCTGCGGGAGGAGGGAGATGTGTCACGGGAGGGAGAGGGAGGCGCCAGGCCTTAGGTATGGTTGCTCCTCCTTTTCCCCACTATATATAGGGCCAAGGGAGAGGGGGGAGGCGCAGCCTTGGCCCTTCCTCCAGGAAGGGTGCGGCCAAGGGGGGGAGGAGTCCATCCTCCCCAAGGCACCTCGGAGGTGCCTTCCCCTTTAGGACTCTTCCTTTCCTTTTCTCTTGGCGCATGGGCCTCTTGGGGCTGGTTCCCTTGGCCCATACAGGCCAAGGCGCACCCCCTACAGCCCATGTGGCCCCCGGGGCAGGTGGCCCCACCCGGTGGACCCCCGGGACCCTTCCGGTGGTCCCGGTACAATACCGATGACCCCGAAACTTGTCCTGATGGCCGAAATAGCACTTCCTATATATAATCTTTACCATTCCGGAACTCCTCGTGACGTCCGGGATCTCATCCGGGACTCCAAACAACTTTCGGATACCGCATACTATTCCTCTATAACCCTAGCGTCACCGAACCTTAAGTGTGTAGACCCTACGGGTTCGGGAAGCATGCAGACATGACCGAGACGTTCTCCGGTCAATAACCAACAGTGGGATCTAGATACCCATGTTGGCTCCCACATGTTCCACGATGATCTCATCGGATGAACCACGATGTCAAGGACTTAATCAATCCCGTATACAATTCCCTTTGTCTAGCGGTATTGTACTTGCCCGAGATTCGATCGTCGGTATCCCTATACCTTGTTCAATCTCGTTACCGGCAAGTCTCTTTACTCATTCCGTAACACATCATCCCGTGATCAACTCCTTGATCACATTGTGCACATTATGATGATGTCCTACCGAGTGGGCCCAGAGATACCTCTCCGTTTACACGGAGTGACAAATCCCAGTCTCGATTCGTGCCAACCCAACAGACACTTTCAGAGATACCTGTAGTGCACCTTTACAGTCACCCAGTTACGTTGTGACGTTTGATACACCCAAAGCATTCCTACGGTATCCGGGAGTTGCACAATCTCATGGTCTAAGGAAATGATACTTGACATTAGAAAAGCTTTAGCATACAAACTACACGATCTTTGTGTTAGGCTTAGGATTGGGTCTTGTCCATCACATCATTCTCCTAATGATGTGATCCCGTTATCAATGACATCCAATGTCCATGGTCAGGAAACCGTAACCATCTATTGATCAACGAGCTAGTCAACTAGAGGCTTACTAGGGACATGGTGTTGTCTATGTATCCACACATGTATCTGAGTTTCCTATCAATACAATTATAGCATGGATAATAAACGATTATCATGAACAAGGAAATATAATAATAACTAATTTATTATTGCCTCTAGGGCATATTTCCAACAGGCATATTTCCAACAATCTCCCACTTGCACTAGAGTCAATAATCCAGTTCACATCGATATGTGATTAACACTCAAGGTCACATCCCCATGTGACTAACACCCCAAGAGTTTACTAGTGTCACTAAACTAGTTCACATTACCATGTGATTAACACTCGATGAGTTCTGGGTTTGATCATGTTATGCTTGTGAGAGATGTTATAGTCAACGGGTCTGAATCTTTCAGATCCGTATGTACTTCACAAATTTCTTATGTCATCTTGTAGATGCAACTACTACGCTACATTTGGAGCTATTCCAAATAACCGTTCTACTATACGAATCTAGTCTACTACTCAGAATAATCTGGATTAGTGTCAAAGTTTGCATCGGCATAACCCTTTACGACGAACTCTTTTACCACCTCCATAATCGAGAAAATTCCTTAGTCCACTAGTTACTAAGGATAACTTTGACCGCTGTCCTGTGATCCATTCTTGGATCACTCTTGTACCCCTTGACCGACTCATGGCAAGGCACATTTCAGGTGCGGTACACAGCATAGCATACTGTAGAGCCTATGTCTTAAGCATAGGGGACGACCTTCGTCCTTTCTCTCTATTCTGCCGTGGTCGAGCTTTAAGTCTTAACTTCATACCTTACAACTCAGGCAAGAACTCCTTCTTTGACTGATCCATCTTGAACACCTTCAAGATCATGTCAAGGTATGTGCTCATTTGAAAGTACCATTAAGCGTTTTGATCTATCCTTATAGATCTTGATGCTCAATGTTCAAGTAGCTTAATCCAGGCTTTCCATTGAAAAACACTTTCCAAATAACCCTATATGCTTTCCAGAAATTCTCACGTCATTTCTGATCAACAATATGTCAACAACATATACTCATCAGAAATTCTATAGTGCTCCCACTCACTTCTTTGGAAATACAAGTTTCTCATAAACTTTGTATAAACCCAAAATCTTTTATCATCATCAAAGCATACATTCCAACTCCGAGATGCTTACTCCAGTCCTTAGAAGGATTGCTGGAGCTTTGCATACTTATTAGCATCTTTCAGGATTGACAAAACCTTCTGGTTGTATCACATACAACCTTTCCTCAAGAAAATCATCGAGGAAACAATGTTTTTTGACACCCTATCTGCAAGATTTCATAAATAATGCAGTAATCGCTAATATAATTCCAACAGACTCTTAGCATCGCTATGAGTGAGAAAGTCTCATCGTAGTCAACTCCTTGAACTTGTCGGAAAACATCTTAACGACAAGTCGAGCTTTCTTAATGGTGATACTTACCATCATTGTCCGTCTTCCTTTTAAAATCCATATGTACCTAACAGCCTTACGACCATCAAGTAGTTCTTCCAAAGTCTACACTTTGTTTTCATACATGGATCCTCTCTCGGATTTTATGGCCTCGAGCCATTTATCGGAATCCAGGCCCACCATCGCTTCTCCATAGCTCGTAGGTTCATTGTTGTCTAGCAACATGACTTCCAAGACAGGATTACGTACCACTCTGAAGTAGTACGCATCCTTGTCATCCTACGAGGTTTGGTAGTGACTTGATCTGAAGTTTCATGATCACTATCATAAGCTTCCACTTCAATTGGTGTAGGTGCCACAGGAACAACTTCCTGTGCCCTGCCACACACTAGTTGAAGAGACGGTTCAATAACCCCATCAAGTCTCCACCATCCTCCCACTCAATTCTTTCGAGAGAAACTTTTCCTCGAGAAAGGACCCGATTCCAGAAACAATCCCTTATTGCTTTCGGATCTGAGACAGGAGGTATACCCAATTGTTTTGGGTGTCCTATGAAGATGCATTTATCCGCTTTGGGTTCGAGCTTATCAGCCTGAAACTTTTTCACATAAGCGTCGCAACCCCAAACTTTTAAGAAATGACATCTTAGGTTTCTCTAAACCATAGTTCATATGGTGTCATCTCATCGGAATTACATGGTGCCCTATTTAAAGTGAATGTGGTTGTCTTTAATGCCTAACCCATAAACTATCGTGGTAATTCGATAAGAGACATCATGGTATGCATCATATCCAATAGGGTGCAGTTATGATGTTCGGACACACCATCACACTATGGTGTTCCAGGCTGTATTAGTTGTGAAATAATTTTCACAATGTCTCAATTCTATGCCAAACTCGTAATTCAGATATTCATCTCTATGATCATATCATAGATCTTTTATCCTCTTGTCACGACGATCTTTCAACTTCACCCTGAAATTACTTGAACCTTTCAATAATTCAGACTCATGATTCATCAAGTAAATATACTCAACATCTACTCAAATCATCTGTGAAGTAAGAACATAACGATATCCACTACATGCCTCAGCACTCATTGGACTGCACACATCAAAATGTATTACTTCCAACAAGTTGCTTTCTAGTTCCATTTTACTGAAAACGAGGCTTTCAGTCATCTTGCCCATGTGGTATGATTTGCATGTCTCAAGTGATTCAAAATCAAGTGAGTCCAAACGATCCATCTGTATAGAGTTTCTTCATGCATATCTACCAACAAACATGGTTCGCATGTCTCAATCCTTTCAAAAATGAGTGAGTCCAAAGATCCATCAACATGGAGCTTCTTCATGCGTTTTATACCGATATGACTTAAGTGGCAGTGCCACAAGTAGGTGGTACTATCATTACTATCTTATATCTTTTGGCATGAACATGTGTATCACTATGATCGAGATTCAATGAACCATTCATTTTAGGTGCAAGACCATTGAAGGTATTATTCAAATAAACAGAGTAACCATTATTCTCTTTAAATGAATAACCGTATTGCGATAGACATAATCCAATCATGTCTATGCTCAACGCAAACACCAAATAACAATTATTTAGGTTTTAATACCAATCTCGATGGTAGAGGGAGCGTGCGATGCTTGATCATATCAACCCTGGAGACACTTCCAACACATATCGTCAGCTCACCTTTAGCTAGTCTCCATTTATTCCATAGCTTTTATTTCGAGTTACTAACACTTAGCAACCGAACCGGTATCTAATACCCTGGTGCTACTAGGAGTACTAGTAAAGTACACATTAACACAATGTATATCCAATATACTTCTATCGACCTTGCCAGCCTTCTCATCTACCAAGTATCTAGGGTAATTCTGCTCCAGTGGTTATTCCCCTTATTACAGAAGCACTTAGTCTCGGGTTTGGGTTCAACCTTGGGTCTCTTCACTAGAGCAGCAGCTGAATTGCCGTTTCATGAAGTATCCCTTCTTGCCCTTGCCCTTCTTGAAACTAGTGGTTTCACCAACCATCAACAATTGATGTTCCTTCTTGATTTCTACTTTGGTGTCAAACATCGCGAATATCTCAAGGATCATCATATATGTCCCTGATATATTATAGTTCATCACGAAGCTCTAGCAGCTTGGTGGTAATGACTTCGGAGAAACATCACTATCTCATCTGGAAGATCAACTCCCACTCGATTCAAATGATTGTTGTACTTAGACAATCTGAGCACAAGCTCAACAATTGAGCTTTTCTCCTTAGTTTGTAGGCTAAGAAAATCGTCGGAGGTCTTATACCTCTTGACGTGGGCACGAGCCTGAAATCCCAATTTCAGCCCTCGAAACATCTCATATGTTTCGCAACGTTTCAAAACCGTCTTCGGTGCCTCAACTCTAAACCGTTTAACTGAACTATCACGCAGTTATCAAAATTTGTATGTCAGATGTTCCCAACATCCACAGACAACGTTCGAGGTTCAGCACACTGAGTGGTGCATTAAGGACATAAGCCTTCTATGAAGCAATGAGGACAATCCTTAGTTTACGGACCTAGTCCGCATAATTGCTACTATCAACTTTCAACTAATTTTTTTTCTCTAGGAACATATCTAAACAGTAGAACTATAGCGCGAGCTACGACATAATTTGCGAAGACCTTTTGACTATGTTCAGGATAATTAAGTTCATCTTATGAACTCCCACTCAGATAGACATCCCTCCAGTCATCTAAGTGATTACATGATCCGAGTCAACTAGGCCATGTCCGATCATCACGTGAGACGGACTAGTCAACATCGGTGAACATCTTCATGTTGATCGTATCTACCATACGACTCATGCTCGACCTTTCGGTCTCTTGTGTTCCGAGGCCATGTCTGTACACATGCTAGGATCGTCAAGTCAACCTAAGTGTTTTGCGTGTGTAAATCTGTCTTACACCCGTTGTATGTGAACGTTAGAATCTATCACACCCGATCATCACGTGGTGCTTCGAAACAACAAACTGTCGCAACGGTGCACAGTTAGGGGGAACACTTTCTTGAAATTTTAATGAGGGATCATCTTATTTACTACTGTCGTTCTAAGCAAATAAGATGTATAAACATGATAAACATCACATGCAATCAAATAATAGTGACATGATATGGCCCATATCATATAGCTCCTTTGATCTCCATCTTGGGGCTCCATGATCATCTTGTCACCGGCATGACACCATGATCTCCATCATCATGATCTCTATCATCGTGTCTTCATGAAGTTGTCTCGTCAACTATTACTTCTACTACTATAGCTAACGGTTAGCAATAAAGTAAAGTAATTACATGACGTTTATGTTGACACGCATGTCATAAATAAATTAAGACAACTCCTATGGCTCCTGCCGGTTGTCATACTCATCGACATGCAAGTCGTGATTCCTATTACAAGAACATGATCAATCTCATACATCACATATATCATTCATCACATCCTTTTGGCCATATCACATCACATAGCAAACCCTGCAAAAACAAGTTAGACGTCCTCTAATTGTTGTTTGCATGTTTTACGTGGCTGCTATGGGTTTCTAGCAAGAACGTTTCTTACCTATGCAAAAACCACAACGTGATATGCCAATTGCTATTTACCCTTCATAAGGACCCTTTTCATCGAATCCGATCCGACTAAAGTGGGAGAGACAGACACCCGCTAGCCACCTTTATGCAACTAGTGCATGTCAGTCGGTGGAACCAGTCTCACGTAAGAGTACGTGTAAGGTCGGTCCGGGCCGCTTCATCCCATGATGCCGCCGAATCAAGATAAGACTAGTAACGGCAAGCATATTGAACAAAATCAACGCCCACAACTACTTTGTGTTCTACTCGTGCATAGAAACTACGCATAGACCTAGCTCATGATGCCACTGTTGGGGAACGTTGTTGGGGAACGTAGAAATTCAAAATTCTACGTGTCACCAAGATCTATCTATGGAGATCTAGCAACGAGGGAGGAGTGCATCTACATACCCTTGTAGATAGCGGAAGCGTTCAAGAGAACGGGGTTGATGGAGTCGTACTCGTCGTGATCCAAATCACCGATGATCCTAGCGCCGAACGGACGGCACCTCCGCGTTCAACACACGTACGGAGCAGCGACGTCTCCTCCTTCTTGATCCAGCAAGGGGGGAGGAGAGGTTGATGGAGATCCAGCAGCACGACAGCGTGGTGGTGGAAGTAGCGGGATTCCAACAGGGCTTCGCCAAGCGCTGCGGGAGGAGGGAGATGTGTCATGGGAGGGAGAGGGAGGCGCCAGGGCTTAGGTTATTGCCCTCCCTTCCCCCCACTATATATCCCCCACTATATATAGGGCCAAGGGAGAGGGGGAGGGCGCAGCCTTGCCCCTTCCTCCAAGGAAGGGTGCGGCCAAGGGGGGAGGAGTCCATCCTCCCCAAGGCACCTCGGAGGTGCCTTCCCCTTTTAGGACTCTCCCCTCCTCTTGTCCCTTTGGCGCATGGGCCTCTAGGGGCTGGTGCCCTTGGCCCATATAGGCCAAGGCGCACCCCCTACAGCCCATGTGGCCCCCCGGGGCAGGTGACCCCACCCGGTGGACCCCCGGGACCCTTCCGGTGGTCCCGGTACAATACCGGTGACCTCGAAACTTGTCCCGATGGCCGAAATAGCACTTCCTATATATAATTCTTTACCTCCGGACCATTCCGGAACTCCTCGTGATGTCCGGGATCTCATCCGGGACTCCGAACAACTTTCGGGTTACCGCATACTAATATCTCTATAACCCTAGCGTCACCGAACCTTAAGTGTGTAGACCCTACGGGTTCGGGAGACATGCAGACATGACCGAGATGACTCTCCGGTCAATAACCAACAGCGGGATCTGGATACCCATGTTGGCTCCCACATGTTCCACGATGATCTCATCGGATGAACCACGATGTCAAGGACTTAATCAATCCCGTATACAATTCCCTTTGTCTATCGGTACGACACTTGCCCGAGATTCGATTGTCGGTATCCCGATACCTTGTTCAATCTCGTTACCGGCAAGTCTCTTTACTCGTTCCGTAACACATCATCCCGTGATCAACTCCTTGATCACATTGTGCACATTATGATGATGTCCTACCGAGTGGGCCCAGAGATACCTCTCCGTTTACACGGAGTGACAAATCCCAGTCTTGATTCGTGCCAACCCAACAGACACTTTCGGAGATACCCGTAGTGTACCTTTATAGCCACCCAATTACGTTGTGACGTTTGGCACACCCAAAGCACTCCTACGGTATCCGGGAGTTGCACAATCTCATGGTCTAAGGAAATGATACTTGACATTAGAAAAGCTTTAGCATACGAACTACACGATCTTGTGGTATGCTTAGGATTGGGTCTTGTCCATCACATCATTCTCCTAATGATGTGATCCCGTTATCAATGACATCCAATGTCCATGGTTAGGAAACCGTAACCATCTATTGATCAACGAGCTAGTCAACTAGAGGCTTACTAGGGACATGGTGTTGTCTATGTATCCACACATGTATTTGAGTTTCCTATCAATACAATTCTAGCATGGATAATAAACGATTATCATGAACAAGGAAATATAATAATAATCAATTTATTATTGCCTCTAGGGCATATTTCCAACAGGAAAGAGGGGATTCCTACTCCTACTAGGAGGAGGAGGACTCCTCCTTGGCGCGCCCAAGGGCCGGCCGGCCTCCCCCCTTGCTCCGTTATATACGGGGGCAGGGGGGCACCTCTAGACACACAAGTTGATCTTCAAGATCATTCTCTTAGCCGTGTGCAGTGCTCCCCTCCACCATAGTCCTCGATAATATTGTAGTGGTGCTTAGGCGAAGCCCTGCAACAGTAGAAAATCAAGATCGTCACCACGCCATCGTGCTGACGGAACTCTTCCCCGACACTTTGCTGGATCGGAGTCCGGGGATCATCATCGAGCTGAACGTGTGCTAGAACTCGGAGGTGCCGTAGTTTCGGTGCTTGATCGGTCGGGCCGTGAAGACGTACGACTACATCAACCGCGTTGTCATAACGCTTCCGCTGTCGGTCTACGAGGGTACGTAGACTACACTCTCCCCTCTCGTTGCTATGCATCACCATGATCTTGCGTGTGCGTAGGAATTTTTTTGAAATTACTACGTTACCCAACAGTGGCATCCGAGCCTGGTTTTATGTGTTGATGTTGTGCACGAGTAGAACACAAGTGAGTTGTGGGCGATATAAGTCATACTGCTTACCAGCATGTCATACTTTGGTTCGGCGGTATTGTTGAATGAAGCGGCCCGGACCGACATTACGCGTACGCTTACGCGAGATTGGTTCTACCGACGTGCTTTGCACACAGGTGGCTGGCGGGTGTCAGTTTCTCCAACTTTAGTTGAACTGAGTGTGGCTACGCCCGGTCCTTGCGAAGGTTAAAACAACACCAACTTGACAAACTATCATTGTGGTTTTTGATGCGTAGGTAAGATTGGTTCTTGCTTAAGCCCGTAGCAGCCACGTAAAACTTGCAACAAACAAAGTAGAGGACGTCTAACTTGTTTTTGCAGGGCATGTTGTGATGTGATATGGTCAAGACATGATGCTAAATTTTATTGTATGAGATGATCATGTTTTGTAACCGAGTTATCGGCAACTGGCAGGAGCCATATGGTTGTCGCTTTATTGTATGCAATGCAATCGCCCTGTAATGCTTTACTTTATCACTAAGCGGTAGTGATAGTCGTAGAAGCATAAGATTGGCGAGACGACAACGATGCTACGATGGAGATCAAGGTATTGCACCGGTGACGGTGGTGATCATGACGGTGCTTCGAAGATGGAGATCATAAGCACAAGATGATGATGGCCATATCATATCACTTATATTGATTACATGTGATGTTTATCTTTTATGCATCTTATCTTGCTTTGATTGACGGTAGCATTTTAAGATGATCTCTCACTAATTATCAAGAAGTGTTCTCCCTGAGTATGCACCGTTGCGAAAGTTCTTCATGCTGAGACACCACGTGATGATCGGGTGTGATAGGCTCTACGTTCAAATACAACGGGTGCAAAACAGTTGCACACGCGGAATACTCAGGTTATACTTGACAAGCCAAGCATATACAGATATGGCCTCGGAACACGGAGACCGAAAGGTTGAGCGTGAATCATATAGTAGATATGATCAACATAGTGATGTTCACCAATGAAACTACTCCATCTCACGTGATGATCTGACATGGTTTAGTTGATTTGGATCACGTGATCACTTAAAGGATTAGAGGGATGTCTATCTAAGTGGGAGTTCTTTAGTAATATGATTAATTGAACTTAAATTTATCATGAACTTAGTACCTGATAGTATCTTGCTTGTTTATGTTTGATTGTAGATAGATGCCCCGTGCTGTTGTTCCGTTGAATTTTAATGCGTTCCTTGAGAAAGCAAAGTTGAAAGATGATGGTAGCAATTACACGGACTGGGTCCGTAACTTGAGGATTATCATCATTGCTGCACAGAAGAATTACGTCCTGGAAGCACCGCTGGGTGCCAGGCCTGCTGCTGGAGCAACACCAGATGTTATGAACGTCTGGCAGAGCAAAGCTGATGACTACTCAATAGTTCAGTGTGCCATGCTTTACGGCTTAGAATCGGGACTTCAACGACGTTTTGAATGTCATGGAGCATATGAGATGTTCCAGGAGTTGAAGTTAATATTTCAAGCAAATGCCAGGATTGAGAGATATGAAGTCTCCAATAAGTTCTATAGCTGCAAGATGGAGGAGAACAGTTCTGTCAGTGAGCATATACTCAAAATGTCTGGGTATAATAATCACTTGATTCAATTTGGAGTTAATCTTCCAGATGATTGCGTCATTGACAGAATTCTCCAATCACTTCCACCTAGCTACAAGAGCTTTGTGATGAACTATAATATGCAAGGGATGGTTAAGACAATTCCCGAGCTCTTCGCAATGCTGAAAGCTGCGGAGGTAGAAATCAAGAAGGAGCATCAAGTGTTGATGGTCAACAAGACCACTGGTTTCAAGAAAAAGGGCAAAGGGAAGAATAAGGGGAACTTCAAAAAGAACAGCAAGCAAGTTGCTGCTCAGGAGAAGAAACCCAAACCCAAATCTGGACCTAAGCCTGAAACTGAGTGCTTCTACTGCAAGCAGACTGGTCACTGGAAGCGGAACCGCCCCAAGTATTTGGCGGATAAGAAGGATGGCAAGGTGAACAAAGGTATATATCATATACATGTTATTGATGTGTACCTTACTAATGCTCGCAGTAGCACCTGGGTATTTGATACTGGTTCTGTTGCTAATATTTGCAACTCGAAACAGGGACTACGGATTAAGCGAAGATTGGCTAAGGACGAGGTGACGATGCGCGTGGGAAATGGTTCCAAAGTCGATGTGATCGCGGTCGGCACGCTACCTCTACATCTACCTTCGGGATTAGTATTAGACCTAAATAATTGTTATTTGGTGCCAGCGTTGAGCATGAACATTATATCTGGATCTTGTTTGATGCGAGACGGTTATTCATTTAAATCAGAGAATAATGGTTGTTCTATTTATATGAGTAATATATTTTATGGTCATGCACCCTTGAAGAGTGTTCTATTCTTATTAAATCTCGATAGTAGTGACACACATATTCATAATGTTGAAGCCAAAAGATGCAGAGTTGATAATGATAGTGCAACTTATTTGTGGCACTGCCGTTTAGGTCATATCGGTGTAAAGCGCATGAAGAAACTCCATACTGATGGACTTTTGGAACCACTTGATTATGAATCACTTGGTACTTGCGAACCGTGCCCTATGGGCAAGATGACCAAAACACTGTTCTCCGGTACTATGGAGAGAGCAACAGATTTGTTGGAAATCATACATACAGATGTATGTGATCCGATGAATGTTGAGGCTCGTGGCGGATATCGTTATTTTCTCACCTTCACAGATGACTTAAGTAGATATGGGTATATCTACTTAATGAAACATAAGTCTGAAACATTTGAAAAGTTCAAAGAATTTCAGAGTGAAGTTGAAAATCATCGTAACAAGAAAATAAAATTCCTACGATCTGATCGTGGAGGAGAATATTTGAGTTACGAGTTTGGTGTACATTTAAAACAATGCGGAATAGTTTTGCAACTCACGCCACCCGGAACACCACAGCGTAATGGTGTGTCCGAATGTCGTAATCGTACTTTACTAGATATGGTGTGATCTATGATGTCTCTTACTGATTTACCACTATCGTTTTGGAGTTATGCTTTAGAGACGGCCGCATTCACGTTAAATAGGGCACCATCAAAATCCGTTGAGACAACGCCTTATGAACTGTGGTTTGGCAAGAAACCAAAGTTGTCGTTTCTGAAAGTTTGGGGCTGCGATGCTTATGTGAAAAAGCTTCAACCTGATAAGCTCGAACCCAAATCAGAGAAATGTGTCTTCATAGGATATCCAAAAGAAACTATTAGATACACCTTCTATCACAGATCCGAAGGCAAGACTTTTGTTGCTAAATTCAGAAACTTTCTAGAGAAGGAGTTTCTCTCGAAAGAAGTGAGTGGGAGGAAAGTAGAACTTGATGAGGTAACTGTACCTGCTCCCTTATTGGAAAGTAGTACATCACAGAAACCGGTTTCTGTGACACCTACACCAATTAGTGAGGAAGCTAATGATGATGATCATGAAACTTCAAAACAAGTTACTACTGAACCTCGTAGATCAACCAGAGTAAGATCCACACCAGAGTGGTACGGTAATCCTGTTCTGGAAGTCATGCTACTAGATCATGATGAACCTACGAACTATGAAGAAGCGATGGTGAGCCCAAATTCCGCAAAATGGCTTGAAGCCATGAAATCTGAGATGGGATCCATGTATGAGAACAAAGTATGGACTTTGGTTGACTTGCCCAAAGATCAGCAAGCAATTGAGAATAAATGGATCTTCAAGAAGAAGACTGACGCTGACGGTAATGTTACTGTCTACAAAGCTCGACTTGTCACAAAAGGTTTTCGACAAGTTTAAGGGATTGACTACGATGAGACCTTCTCACCCGTAGCGATGCTTAAGTCTGTCCGAATCATGTTAGCAATTGCCGCATTTTATGATTATGAAATGTGGCAGATGGATGTCAAAACTGCATTCCTGAATGGATTTCTGGAAGAAGAGTTGTATATGATGCAACCGGAAAGTTTTGTCGATCCAAAGGGAGCTAACAGAGTGTGCAAGCTCCAGCGATCCATTTATGGACTGGTGCAAGCCTCTCAGAGTTGGAATAAACGCTTTGATAATGTGATCAAAGCATTTGGTTTTGTACAGACTTTTGGAGAAGCCTGTATTTACAAGAAAGTGAGTGGGAGCTCTGTAGCATTTCTGATATTATATGTAGATGACATATTACTAATCGGAAATGGTATAGAATTTCTTGATAGCATAAAGGGATACTTGAATAGGAGTTTTTCAATGAAAGACCTTGGTGAAGCTGCTTACATATTGGGCATTAAGATCTATAGAGATAGATCAAGACGCTTAATTGGACTTTCACAAAGCACATACCTTGACAAAATTTTGAAGAAGTTCAAAATGGATCAAGCAAAGAAAGGATTCTTGCCTGTGTTACAAGGTGTGAAATTGAGTAAGACTCAATGCCCAACCACTGCAGAAGATAGAGAGAAAATGAAAAATGTTCCCTATGCTTCAGCCATAGGCTCTATCATGTATGCAATGCTGTGTACCAGACCTAATATATGTCTTGCTATAAGTCTAGCAGGGAGGTACCAAAGTAATTCAGGAGTGGATCACTGGACAGCGGTCAAGAACATCCTAAAATACCTGAAAAGGACTAACGATATGTTTCTCGTATATGGAGGTGACAAAAAGCTCATCGTAAATGGTTACGTTGATGCAAGCTTTGACACTGATCCGGACGATTCTAAATCGCAAACCGGATACGTGTTTACATTGAACGGTGGAGCTGTCAGTTGGTGCAATTCTAAACAAAGCGTTGTGGCGGGATCTACATGTGAAGTGGAGTACATAGCTGCTTTGGAAGCAGCAAACGAAGGAGTCTAGATGAAGGAGTTCATATCCAATCTAGGTGTCATACCTAGTGCATCGGGTACAATGAAAATCTTTTGTGACAATACTGGTGCAATTGTCTTGGCAAAGGAATCCAGATTTCACAAGAGAACCAAACACATCAAGAGACGCTTCAATTCCATCCGGGATCTAGTCCAGGTGGGAGACATAGAGATTTGCAAGATACATATGGATCTGAATGTAGCAGACCTGTTGACTAAGCCTCTTCCACGAGCAAAACATGATCAGCACCAAAGCTCCATGGGTGTTAGAATCATTATTGTGTAATCTAGATTATTGACTCTAGTGCAAGTGGGAGACTGAAGGAAATATGCCCTAGAGGCAATAATAAAGTTATTATTTATTTCCTTATTCATGATAAATGTTTATTATTCATGCTAGAATTGTATTATCCGGAAACATAATACTTGTGTGAATACATAGACAAACTAAACGTCACTAGTATGCCTCTACTTGACTAGCTCATTAATCGAAGATGGTTATGTTTCCTAACCATAGACATGTGTTGTCATTTGATTAACGGGATCACATCATTAGGAGAATGATGTGATTGACATGACCCATTCCATTAGCTTAGCACCCGATCGTTTAGTATGTTGCTATTGCTTTCTTCATGACTTATACATGTTCCTATGACTATGAGATTATGCAACTCCCATTTGCCGGAGGAACACTTTGTGTGCTACCAAACGTCACAACGTAACTGGGTGATTATAAAGGAGCTCTACAGGTGTCTCCAAAGGTACATGTTGGGTTGGCGTATTTCGAGATTAGGATTTGTCACTCCGATTGTCGGAGAGGTATCTCTGGGCCCTCTCGGTAATGCACATCACATAAGCCTTGCAAGCATTGCAACTAATGAGTTAGTTGCGAGATGATGTATTACGAAACGAGTAAAGAGACTTGCCGGTAACGATATTGAACTAGGTATTGAGATACCGACGATCGAATCTCGGGCAAGTAACATACCGATGACAAAGGGAACAAAGTATGTTGTTGTGCGGTCTGACCGATAAAAGATCTTTGTAGAATATGTGGGAGCCAATATGAGCATCCAGGTTTCGCTATTGGTTATTGACCAGAGACATGTCTCGGTCATGTCTACATTGTTCTCGAACCCGTAGGGTCCGCACGCTTAACGTTACGATGACAGTTTCATTATGAGTTTATATATTTTGATGTACCAAAGTTTGTTCGGAGTCCCAGATGTGATCATGGACATGACGAGGAGTCTCGAAATGATCGAGACATAAAGATTGATATATTAGACGGCTATATTCAGACACCGGAAGTGTTACGGGTGATTTCGGAGAAAACCGGAGTGCCGGAGGGTTACCGGAACCCCCCGGGAGAAGTAACGGGCTTTATGGGCCCTAGTGGAGAGAGAGAGGGGTGGCCAGGGTGGGCCGTGCGCCCCCTCCCCCTCTGGTCCGAATTGGACTAGGAGAGGGGGGGCGGCGCCCCCCTTTCCTTCTCCCTCTCCCCCTTCCTTTCCCCCTCCTAGTAGGAGTAGGAAAGAGGGGAGTCCTACTCCTACTAGGAGGAGGAGGACTCCTCCTTGGCGCGCCCAAGGGCCGGCCGGCCTCCCCCCTTGCTCCTTTATATACAGGGGCAGGGGGCACCTCTAGACACACAAGTTGATCTTCAAGATCGTTCTCTTAGCCGTGTGCGGTGCCCCCCTCCACCATAGTCCTCGATAATATTGTAGTGGTGCTTAGGCGAAGCCCTGCAACAGTAGAACATCAAGATCGTCACCACGCTGTCGTGCTGACGAAACTCTTCCCCGACACTTTGCTGGATCGGAGTCTGGGGATCGTCATCGAGCTGAACGTGTGCTAGAACTCAGAGGTGCCGTAGTTTCGGTGCTTGATCGGTCGGGCCGTGAAGACGTACGACTACATCAACCGCGTTGTCATAACGCTTCCGCTGTCGGTCTACGAGGGGACATAGACTACACTCTCCCCTCTCGTTGCTATGCATTACCATGATCTTGCGTGTGCGTAGGATTTTTTTTGAAATTACTACGTTACCCAAAATTAGCCTCTTAAAATGTGATAGTTGTTTCTATGTTAAGTATGTAGATATGGACCATATGGGTATCAAAATCGTGTTACGAAGATCATCCTTATGTCCAATAGTGTAACCACTATATATATGTTACTCAAATGTTGTTACTCAAGTTCTTAAATTTTCATGGAAAGTATTAGTATCATACACAGTTCATGGAGTTTAAGCGTGTGCCCGATGTCCAGAAGGCATTTGCATATTAACTGTCCACATTGTAAATTCACACACATGTTAACATAAGGAAACATATGTGTAACTTACTAATCATCGCACACGAGTACTCGCAGACGCATCGTGTGCGATACTCCTAGCCACCGCAAGCAAATAGTTTGCATTTTTCAAAGTTTTTTGTACACATAGAATCGCACACGAACTAACTATATTAACCGTTGGTGTTGTAATTTCTCATCGCAAACAGTTTAACCGAGTCGACTGTTTGCCATGTATCACACACATCTTGTTTACACGACTCATTTATGTTCTTTTGGCTCATCGCAAACAGTTCATCCATGTGAATCGTATGCCGCATATCACACACATCTTGTTAAGTTAACCAATTTCTGTTGTGTTCCCTAATTGAAAACAGTTCGTCCGAGTACTATATGCCGTATATCACACACCTTGATTTGGCTAATCATTTATGTTGCACTCCCTAATAGCAGACAGTTCATCGAAGCGAACTGTATGCCGTATATCGCACACACATTGATATGGCTATCCGTTTTTGTTATTCTGTCTCATCGCAAATAGTTTAAATGGATTAACCGTGTGCCCTGCATCACACACGTAACTAAAATCTGAACCGTGTTTGATGGCTCCGCCATCGCAAACGTTTTGCATATTTTTTGACGGTTTTTACACCATCGTTTGCGATTAATGCATCACATACACTTTTGTCAAAAGGGTCTCTAATCGTAGTGTCGCGTTAGCAGCATTCTCCAGTAGTGACCGGTCGTCTCGTCGTACGCTCCAAGTCTTCTGGGTCCACCTGATTGTAGGGCCATGGGCCGGGTTAATCAGCCCATGGCATAACTGACCTAGGGGCCCTCCGGGCCGGACTACTCAGGCCAGCTTCCGGCCAGGCGATACATCCCTGGGTCATAACACCGTCAATATGTGAAGACAAATTCTAATCCCAGAAGCAAGAAACATAAAATTTTCACATAGGCACAAGAAGCAGCAAGGAAGGATACAGAGAGAGCATTTGGAGTGTTGCAAGCCGGGTTGCAATTGTTTGAGATCATGCACATTTAACAACGATGCATTGCAAAGATCATGACATGTTGTGTGATTCTATACAATATGATCATCAAGAATGAGAGAGATACATCAAACCCCATCGAGTATGAAAATATTGGCACAACAGCAAGGCCTCACAAAGACACAAACCACATTCAAGCATTGTTTGAGGTCTATCACAAGATTGAAGTCAAGACGTCACATGATCAAGTGCATGGAGATCTCACTAAGCATCAATGACAACTAGCTGGTGATGATGTGTGTATATTTATTTAATTCATTTATTTTCATTTGAGCAATTATTCCATTAGATTATTTGTTGCATTTTGATTTTTCTTATCCGAATTAATGTTGTAACTGTTGAATTGATGAAATGTTGATTTTTGTGTACTTTGTTTTTTATCTATTATCTCATAGACCCAAAGCATCTAGCTCAATTTCAAATATGAAGTTGCTTACCACACATCCCATCTGGTGATGTCAAGAAAAAAATATAAATTATAAAGGCTACATATGATGACACGTTTTAAAAAAATCAACGAACGCCGCAAATCAACCAAAGTTCAAGTCCTAGACTTGACATTGATGCTCGCATTTTTTTGGATTTATTTTAGGCCTTCCGGCGATGTGCGTTCAGTGAGAGGAGACGTTCTTGTCGACTCAACTATGATGACTTCGTTAATCTTAAGATGATGTGTCGGTTGAGTCTCTTGAAGGTGCTCATAGGGGTAGGATGTGCGTGCATGCGATCATAGAAATGAGTGTATGCACATGTGTATGTACGAACGTTTGCGTTTGTACCATGTTAAAATAAATAAATTAATGAACGCCTCCTCTCATCTAAAATGAAAATAAAATCCATACTGTGTTATGTTAACATAAATTAATGGGTAGCGCTGGGCGCCGGTACGCCGGCCGAAAGTTTCGGCCGGTCTGCCCCCAATCGCCCGATCTGGCTGCGCGAGACCTTCAGATTGTAGCTCCTATTCTATTTTTTTCTTACCTTATCCTCGTCTCCAGCACACAGAGAGAGGAGCGAGCCAGTCAAGGCCGCCATGGATGCGCGGCCATGAAGCCCACGCTTGCCGCTTTGGCACCGCCCGTGCTTGTCGCCCCGGCCATGGCGCTGCCCGCGCTCGTTGCAGGTCCCCATCCTCGCCGGCAGTCCTCGTTGCCGGTCCCGCGTTCGTCCTTGGCCTCGTGCTTGCCGGCAACCCGCGCTCGCCGCCGTATCCTTGGCCGCCCATGCTCGTTCTTGACCTCGTGCTCGGTGTCGCATCCTTGGCTGCCCGCGCTTATCGGCCATGGCAACTCTGGTGTCGGTCGTAGCAAAAACGAACAATGGTTGTAGCAATTCTTCGTCGTTGCCGCCGTCGCTGCTCGCGACTCCGCCATGGATGGATGTAGCAAAATCCTACGCCAGTAGTAGCAAAATCTGAGGACGGTTGCAACAAAAAAAGGCACCACCATAATACGTCGCAGCTCCGCCGTGATAAGATGTAGCAAATTCCGTCGCCGGTAGTAGCAAAATTTGGCGACGGTTGTAGCAAAAACTCGGTTGTTTCCAGCGAAGTTCTTGTCCTCGGTTGCCTCATTAATTTGCTTCCCATCGCCGCCATTGACTTGGGGGTTGCAACTTTTCTTCACAACGGTTCGAGCACCTTCAACGGGGGGCTGTAGCTTTTCTGCGGGGGTCAAAGCTTTCAGCCGGTCGAAGCTGTCTACAGAAGCAGGCTGAAGCTTTTTCAAACTACGGTTGGAGGCTTCATATGAATGAATGTAGCTTTTTTCGGTGTATGTTGAAACTTTATATGTCGCAGGTTGAAGCTTTCGATCAAAGGGTTGTAGCTTTTTGGGTAGTCGGTTGCAGCATCAATGGAGGAGCAAAAAAATGCTTCCAAGTTTGTTTTGGGAGGACATGGTGCATCGGTGGGGGGAGGAGGTCGCGCCGCCGTGGTTGTAGCATCTCCAGTGGACTGTTCCAGCGTACGGAAATTGTGAGCAGCAGCTCGCAGACGGCATGTCCATGACAACTTCCCAAGTCCGGTTCGCCGGGGCAGAAGGAATCTGCAAGCCGGAGCAATGGAAAGAGTGTTTATGGGGAGATGGAGACTTACATGGGACTGGGGCTAGCCGGCAGCTGGATCTGAACGAGGAAGACGAGGAGCGCCTGAAAGAAGGAGGGGGGTCAAGAGGAAGAAGATGAGCGCTGAGTGAGAGAAGAGGATCGGGTGGGGTCGGGCGAGCAGGTGGGCCAGCTGTCGCACGAGGCCCACACCCTGTACTCGCCGCGTGCGACCGGCTGAAACTTCGGCCGGTCTGCCAGCCACAAACATTTACCTAAATTAATTAATGAGCGCCTTCCGCTCATCTAAAAATAAAAAATAAAAAAAATGGAACGCCTATGGTCGACCCTGCTAGAGTTGCTCCTAGCTCGAGCCCATCATTAACCGTCGGGCAGGGACAGACCGAGCTCGAAACCCTCTTCCGCCGCTCTGCCTAAACCCCACCGCCGAAATGCTCCTTCGCTCGCTCCTCCGCCGCGGCGCCGCCGCGGTTTCGGCCGGCGGCGGCCGCGCTCCCGCCGCGCGCCCGGACCCGCCCGCTTCCCTAGCTTCCCTCCTCCTGGTCTCCCGCTCCTACGCGAAGGCCAAGGGTGGGGGCAAGCCGGCGGCGTCCACTAGTAACCGTGGCAAGGTCCGTGTCAAGGATCCCAAAGGCGTGGCGTCCGAGGACGCATCCGCTTCAGGGGAATCCGCCGCATCCGCTGGCGGGGCAGACGAGATCGACGCCGAGTTCGAGATGCCCACCGATCCGCTGCCCCCGACCTACGACCCGGCGGTCGACGTCGGGCCCGGCGGTCGGCCGCTCTTCGCCTTCACCGACACCTTTGCGTCCTTCTCCCACCGCGGCGCCAATGCCTACGTCGATTTCACGTACGCACCCGTCCTTTTCCCTTGTCCACTGTCGTCTCGATTGGATCCGAATGCGGTGATGCGCGTGGTTATGTTAGATGTATTCGTTTTGTTTGTCAAGTTCGGATATCGGCTCTCATTCTCGTGGCAATTTTGGTGCTACTTACACCAAATAAAATGAAGTTTAATACTAGATGCCGTTGGTTAAATTGTGATACTAAAGTTTGTACTGATAAGGAAAATATAGCAGGGGACTTTGTAAGCATATCGATGTGACTAGGTATAAGGCTGTATACCCTGCATTTTTTTTCTATTTGTGTTGCTTCATCTCTAATCTAATGGTGAAGTATGTATGTGTTCTGCTGCCATTTAGACTTTCCCTTGGTTTAGTAATGTTCAAAGGTTGATGCCATGGTCACAAGCGTAGCAGTCTCATTCAACGTGATGATTTCCCCAATTGAACTATGTTGCTGATCGTCTAAACATGTGTATTTGTTTAATGCAACAGTTCCTTGTATCAACTTTAGGCCTCCTTTGGTTTGGAGGAATTTTGTAGGATTTTCATAGGATAGGATTTCTATAGGAACAATTCCTTCAGAGCTCTTTGGTTTGTAGGAATGAAATCCTATTCCTATGGAGGAATTCTTCCTATCCTCCACATTTCATAGGAAAACAAACATTAGCCTAGACTCAATGGAAAAAATCCTATGGTGTGAATCAAAGGGCATCTCTTTTTCTATTCCTATGCATAGGATTTGAGATGCATGTCATCTCATTTCCTATGACTTTCCTATTCCTATGATTTTCCAATCCTATGAACCAAAGGAGGCCTAGTATTTTTAGTCTTCTTCTGCAGCATCTTTTTCCTGCAATAATTTATTATACCTGTTGCACTGTTTATTTCATCTGATGCAAGCGATTGTTTACTATCATGCCTGCAATAGAAGGTCAATTATTGGACATGTAGGATCTGAGATGCTAATTATGATTATGGTCGAGTTCTCAGGTGTTAGTTGAGAACCCTTTTTGGGATATGAAGTATTTCTTTTCTGTCCGTTGTTTCAGTTTGGATGAATGGAAAGCCATGCTACCAGAGGGATTGCCAGCAGGGATGATGAAGGAGTTTCAAGACACGAGGCGGTGCGCTGTGATGGTGAGGGAAAGCTTCCTAGACCTGCGGGATAACTTCCGGAGAATTGTTGATCCGGCCATTACAGCCAAACGCAAAGGTGCGCCTGTACTTCTGTGATGTCATGTTACAGTGGCATATGCAATACTTGTAGTTTGCCTTGTCAAGTCTTAATATTTCTTAGATGAACAACGGCAGTATTTATTGGTTTATTTGCATCCTACAGTAATATTGTCATTGATTGCGCTATCACACTATTCATTTGTGTTGCCTTAGTTATTTCATTTGTGTTCCCTTAGTGAATTGACATACCCCTAACTGCCCGTTATTCGTCGATGATATTTATGTAAGGTAATTCGAAACTAAAATATATTTTATTACGATCTTTGAGTGTCTATTTCTTTAATAGCTATAATATCAAGAAGTGAAAAAGAGCAATTGAGATCAGGTTACTTATCTGTAGAGTTCTTCTTTTTTCCAGCCATGCTGTAGATTCTTTTCTACTGACTGCACATTATCATTATCAAGACATCCAATTTGAAATAATTATGTAGGAACATGTTCCCTCTAACATTATACCCTGGATTATTAGGTTATGAACTGGCCCTAATCTTCTTCCTTTTTGTATCTGTCCTCAGAGACCAAAAGACAAATTATCTTGGATGGCCCTCGGAGTTGTGGTAAAAGCATTGCACTTGCGATGCTTGTGCACTGGGCCCGTACTGAGGGATGGCTGGTGTTCTATGTTCCCCAAGGGAAGGATTGGACTCATGGAGGATTTTTCTATAGAAATACCTACAGTGATCTTTTTGATACTCCTGTACAGGCTGGAAAGGTTTTGCAGGTGCTAATGTCTACATGATGTCTGTATTTTGCTTTTTCCTCGGTATTTACGAAATTGCTTTATTGCAATCATTATGTTCTGTTACATCTTTCTTGTTATTTCATCTGTTCTGTCTCAGCACCCAATTATTTTGCTAGCTTGAGCTGGTTCACCATTCATAATGTATTAAGCACCTAATGCAGCACAAGTCATATACCACTTTGCATTGGTCGGTGGTCAGGGCGTATTCATTAACATCTAAACATTTACTATTATCCTTTTCAACTGGCAGAGATGTAGTATGCTTTCTTTCTTATTTAAAATTTTCTAAGTGCATTTGTGAAGAAGATTCAAAATTTAAGTATACCATAAGATTGCTTCTACATTTTGTTTGTAATTTGATACTTACTTTAAGTATTTGTTAATCATGCTTTACAACAACAACAACAACAACAACAACTAAGCCTTTTGTCAAAAACATGTTGTTAATGCTTCGTTTTTATTAAAATTAGTTGGATGGCATCTATTGTCAATGTTCCAGGGTGTGCAATGCTGCGCACATTGCGTCTACTTAATCTGTATGTGCAATACTGCTACAAAGGCCCCCCCCCCCCCCCCCCCCCCCCGAAATTGTAATCTTGTATAACTAAATAGGTGATCCCCACTAACCTATTTCTCTCAACATGCAACAATGCCACCTCAATATGCATGGGGGAAAAGCCCACCTCAGCATGCAACTATGCATGGGAAAATGCTCAAATGTTTCAATTCTGTTATGCTACTTATATTCAATTATACAATAGTCATACATTTTCAGTTCAGTTCTTATACTCCCTTGGATCCATATTACTTGTCGCTCAAACGGATGTATCTAGCACTGAAATACGTCTAGATACATCCATTTGGGCGACCAGTAATATGGATCGGGGGGAGTATTATTATTATTTCAAATGTTCATGTTCATATAAGATATAACCAAATCTCATCGAAATATATTGCAAGCAATTCCTGCAGCAATGCGTGGGGTATCATCTAGTTATTTTAATTAGGTGAACACAATATCTTGTTGATGATTACTCACATACAATACATAACTAGGAACACACTACTATAACTAGCTGGCTGGGTCAATAATCTCTAACTATCTGTTTCTACTGTTGCGTCAGGATTTTTTGAAATACAACGAAACTCGCTTACAGCAGTTACCATGTCAAATTTTTGAGTCTATTCCCCTGGGAGAAGGTACTGGTGTTGGAATGATGAAAGGGGCTGACACAGTGGAAATGCCAGAAGGGTCCACATTGTATGATCTCATTCAAACTGGGATAACCCACTCGCATGCTGCAGTTGGTGTTGTAGTTCGTTTAAGAAAGGAGCTATCACATGTTAAAGATGTGCCTGTACTGTTTGCCATTGATCAGGTATGCTTATAGTGCCCATGCATGCGGCTTCTTTCAAATGTGATTGTTGTAGTGACAGTAATGATCAGTCTCAATAAATTATATTTCTTCCTTTTGCAGTATAACAGTTGGTTTACATTCACCGAGTACCAGGAGCCTGTAACTGTTAGATCCTGTCGATCTATCCACGCGAAAGAGCTTACAACGGTTTGTTGCACCAAAGCTGCTTACCTTTTTTAGCATTACCCTTCTGAAGTTGCATCCTCTCCGAAATTGCTTGTAATTTTCTCCTTCCAAAAGTGGCAAACACCTGTGTATCCTTTCAGTCAAACTTTTCTATCTTTGACCAAGTTTCTACTCCCTCCGTTCCCAAATACAAGTCTTTTTAAATATTCCAACAAGTGACTACATACGGAGCAAAATGAGTGAATCTACATTCTAGAACATGTCTATATACATCCGTATGTTGTAGTCCATTTGAAATGTCTAAAAAGACTTGCATTTAGGAACGGAGGGAGTAGAAAAAACTACTCCATCCGATCCATGTTAACTGTCGCTGAGTTAGTACAACTTTAGTACAAAGTTCTATTAACTCAGTGACAATTAATATGGATCGGAGGGAGTATCAAAATCTGCAGTACTAATAAACAATAGACCCAAAGTGGCCGGACCCTTCCCCGGACCCTGCGCAAGCGGGAGCTACATGCACCGGGTTGCCCTTAATAAACAATACTCTCTCCGTCCTATATTAATTGTCGTTCAAACGGATGTATCTAGCCGTATATCAGTGCTAGATACATCCGTTTGAGCGACAATTGATATGGGACAGAGGGAGTATGTGAAAATATATTTCTTGGTGGATATAATGATACTGATTTGTGATCGTACATGTTTTTTTTACAAACTTGGTCAAAGATAGAAAGTTTGACTTCTGAAAAAAATTAATACACCTTATAGAAAAGAATGGAGAGAGCTCTTTCTGGTTAGGCTACTGTAAAAAGCTTAAGGCGTTTTCCCTTTTCTGGTTATTCATTTTTCTTTACAGCCCTAGATTGTTCTGTTGTTTCATTAATCTAGCTGATAGCAGTGCTGTGATTTGTCGCATTAGATTCTTGGAGTTTGAAAAGCATTTCTTGTTTTTGTTTTTTCAAGTAGACACGGTGTATAGGTTTTAGTGTACCAAGAATTCTTAAATGAAATTTGATAGATCTGAGAATTTAGTTTGTCTTCATTTTGGTCTAAGAAATCAAATGAAGTTCTCTTATCATGTGGCACTGGTATTGCTGTTCTAACTACTTTATTATATAACTCGTCATAGCTAATTTTATTTGATAAATCTTCTCTTTCACCAACTTTGGCTGGTCTGAAAATGTACATGCATGATTTTTTAAGCCCTTCTGACTAAAATGATCACAACTAATTATACTTTATGTATTGCTTACTTCAACAGGTCAATGCTTATAGGTCAATGCTTCACAATGATATGATGGTAGGAGCCTTCTCACATTCAACCGCAGTTGGCAAACTAAGACAGGAGCTCCCGGATGTTCCTTCTGATGCTCGTCTGCTTTTTCCACGGTACACCGTAGATGAAGCAGAGACTGTGTGCCACTATTATATGAGGTACTTCCAAATAAAAATTCTGTCTAGTGATAGCTTTTGAATATTGTGCCATAGCCGGCAATCGCATGTGCTTACAGAAGCTCTGTTTGCGCGACCTGTGGCTTTTGAAATTAATTGAAGCAAACAATCATTTTGATCTATTTGTTGGGCAGGCAAAAGATTATTCGACGTGAAAGTTTTTCAGAAGAGAAGTGGAAAAAGATATACTATTTGTCAAATGGAAATGGCTCAGAGATGAGGTGGCTTGCTGCGTTTATATGAGGCAGTGAATACTTAAAGTTAATTAATAATCATAATGTTCTGTTCTGAGAACAGTCTGCAGTCCTGTAGCTTCAGGTGTTGTCTGGATGTTTGCACAAGATTTGTGCTTTGATTTGAAATCCCCGGTTATCAGTAATTTTGTGTTCGCTTTTGCATCTTCTTATGCAAATTCTGATGCCAGGAGTGATATAGTATAAGAAAGCTGCCACTTTGGTTCCAGCATGCCAATTTCCCACTGTTGTATACTTGTACTATGTCTTATGGAACTCCTGGGAGCAAATTGCTACCTAGTCAAATACCCAAGATTTTCTCCCCGTATTAGAAGTGTGAACATAATTTTGGCTGTGGCTCCAAATTTTATCCATGTGTTCTGACAACACATTCTTTATGGGTACTGGCCAGGATTATAGTGAGCTGACCTACTGAAGTAGGATAAGAAGAATAAGCAACTGATGTATAACTTTTGTCTTAGTAAAGCCTCTATGTTTTGGTTCAGATATACGTATACTTTTCCCTGTTGGTTGGGGGCCGTAGTGATCAAAGAATTTGAGTTGCAGGGAGATCTGTCAATGAGTTGAACTTTTTTTTTGAGGAAATGAATTGAACTTTATTGAAGAGGCACTTGCTACCAACTGAAAGCCTCCCTCCGTCTGGAAATACTTGTCATCAAAATGAACAAAAGAGGATGTATCCAGATGTATTTTAGTTCTAGATACATCATTTTTTATCCATTTTGATGACAAGTATTTTTGGACGGAGGGAGTACAACGTTATTTTGAGTCTGATCAGATAAGATTTTTGGCAAATGCTGTTTGCATCCTTTTCAATTATATATCAATCCTATTTGTGGTTTTGCTAGACTTATGTTGATGGTCTAATCTGTTAATTTAGCATCCTATGGTCACTCAATAATCTTATGACGACGAAGCTGCTGACCAGCTGACTTTTTGCACACGCCTCTGCGTTTGTGTGCGTAGTTATTGTGAAGCCTGTCGTTGCTGAGGATAGACTGTGGACTAAAAACGCAGATAGAATGGATTTGCCCCTCTAATACTCGGACAAGTTTTGATATCTACCGTTCTGAATTACTGGCTCTATATGGTTTTTGCTCCTGCGTTATTATCCATGGATCGCCATCTATCTTGGGTCACATATCAACCTCTTGATGTGGATTTCCTGCAGAAGCTTCTGACCTAATTCATTTCCGCGTCATTGATAATTCGTATCAATTCATTTGTAGCCCCTGCAGTGGAATCACGGTATGTAGTGTCGTAACGTCGAATACGTCTGTACTGTACTGTAATGTAATCTAACCTGCAAGCTACGCACGCACGCTTTGTTTTCCGTCGTACCAAATTGACCTCTATTTTAAACCTGTTCTGGTTCTGCTGAACGCCCCGGCCGGGAGTGTCATTGAATTTTCTGTTGCCAGGAACTGTAACAGGATACACGTCAATTTGCAAGCTTTTTGAGAGAGGCGACACATGTTAATCGCCCAGTATTCCCAAAAAATGTTTACGCGGGTTTTACAGGAGCCACAAATAAACATTTCAACCCTGGCAGAAATCTGAAAAGTCCTCGCGTCCCAAGCATTTCTATCGTGAATAATGCAGGGCAACTTGGTAGAAGGATGCAGAAACCCTCTCCTCCTTCCCGAGTGGTAGGCCCCAACCCTTGTCCCCTAGCAGGAAGGATAAGCCCGCACACAAGCTCTCCTCTTCCTTCCTCTGCCTTCTTCTCCCTTGGAGCAAGGAGCTGGCTCCTTGACGCTGATGTGCCCATGCCCATGTGTGTGAGTGCCCACCCATATATAGCTTTCTCCCTCTGGCTCCTTGTCCCCTTGCCAATCAGTTGATCCGTCCAGCACCAGCAAGCAACCGGGTTCAGGTTCAAGTTTGATCCTCTAGCTTTTTCGGTTGCGTCCGTCGATTCGTCTGCCATGGAGGGAGGAGGCGTTCCTTCCGCCCAGGACGTGTGGGACTGGGAGGTGCTGCCTGACGAGCACAGGAGCTTCTACGCCGAGACCAGGGCCGCATCCCGTGCCCACGACGGCGGCGAGGTTCTTGCCGGTAAGGAAAGGGCCCGATCAGCCCGCTCTCGATCACGATTTACTTCGGTTTCCACTCGTGTTCTCATCCCCGTAACTGCAATTGATCGCGCGCGTAATTTCAGATCACGAAACCGAGGAACCGATCCTGCCTCCCCCGTCACAAGTCGACGCTGATAATGTTGACGAGTGCAAGGACATCGGCGTCGACGTCGACGTCGTGCCGGCCGGGGCCAGATCAACCCAAGAGGATGAGGAACCCGCGGCGCCGGAGCTGCTAGTCTCTGACGGCGACGGAGAGGAGAAGTTCCAGCCCTGTGTCGACGCCAAGGAGGTGGACGATGATGGCAAGCAGATGGCGGCGGCAGAGGCAGTGGAGTCAGAGCTTCCTCCTCACGAGTTCGCCGCGGGAGAGGAGGAAGAGGGCAAGAAGGAGGAGGACGGGGCGCCGCCGGAGTGCGTGGTGTTCAGCGTGGGGAAGCTGCGCGTGAACGCGGTCGGGGCGCTGTGCTCGTTCGGGGTCGCGGCGGCCACCGTCTGCGTTTTCCTCGTCGGCGGCAGGCTGCAGCACCAGAAGCAGCACCAGCACCACCAGCAGCAGAAGATCCAGCTGCAGTTCCTTGGCGATGATAAGGTTTGCTGACTCGGTCCCACCTAATCCAATCCAGAGCATCAGACTCCTTTTCAAATTAGTAACTCAACTTGAACCAATTACAGTATCAATCAACTGCGTTTTTTTAGAAACACACTACAAACACTCACATGCATGCACACGCACTCACCCGCATACGCTCACCCCCTATCTCTATTGTCATCTTGTCGAGCCGGCAGATCTTCAGATTGACGAAGTCGCCACGGAGCCTCGTACTCCCTTCGTTCGGAATTACTTGTCGCAGAAATAGATGTATCTAGACTAATTTGACAGGTGCACAGCCTAATTTGACCAGTTCCAACACGGAGTTTTTCTTCCCGGGTTTGACCTGACCGGATCGGCGCCACGCCATTCCCTTCTTGTGCAACTGAATCTTGAAATAGCCTAGGATTGAACTTGAAGCTAACTAGTCATTATTATTTGTCCAAGAGAAGCCTTGCTGAAGTAGATATGCTTGTTGATTTGTGGATGTGCAGAGAATTCAGCAGGTGGTGCAGCAGACATCGAGGCTGAACCAGGCTATGTCATCTATGATGGGGGCAGGCGCGTCCACAAGGGCCAACATATCGTTCGGTGGCTTCTACGACGGCTTCTGATCCACCCGCCCGTGATTCAACTCTCGGATCAAGCACAAGCTGCTGGATTCAACTACGTAGATCTGATGAAGAAAAAGCTAGCTCATGTTATAGCAAATCGACAGCCTTGTTAGTAGTTGTCATGTACTCCAACGTATAACATAGATCACGCCACCTGCAAAAACAAAAAAAGACATAGATCACGTGTTTGTACATAATGCACGATATACTGGATGTAAATAATTGGGAGTGTTGGACCGTGGCCGGGGCCGGCTGTATGTGTATGCACATGAGGATGGATTCATTAATAGATTTGTTATTAAGTTCATAGATAAGGGATCCGATGAACGATGATAACGAGGCCAAGAAGAAAGAACTCGCAGAGTTGATTGAGTACCTTTTGGAGCTGGACGAGATCCAGTGCATGCAAAGGTCAAGAGTAAATTGGTTACAGAAGGGTGACCGCAACACAAGCTTTTTTCAGGTGTACACATCAACAAGAAGGAAAAAGAACTTCATTAAAATGTTAAAAATAATGATGGTGAATGACTGGAAGGCAATGCTAACTTGAACCCACATATCCAGAGTTATTTTGAGCACTTATTCACGTCTGAGGTGAACCAAACTGACCCGACATTATTGGCAAAAGTTGAAACTAAGGTGATCGAACATATGAATTCAATGCTCCTGGCCCCTTTTACCGTTGATGATGTTGGTAAAGTTGCTTTTAGTATTGAGGATTTGAAGGCCTCAGGACCAGATGGACTCCATGCAGTTTTTTTAAGTATTGGTCTCTTCTTGGTGATGAGATCACACAAGAGGTTTTGATTGCTATAAAATCTAGGGAAGTTCCCGTAGAATGGAATGATACATCGATTGTGTTGATACCTAAGGTTGATAATCCAGAAGTGGTAACTCAGTACAGACCCATAAACTTATGCAATGTTCTCTATCAAATCATTTCTAAGATGCTTGCCTTACGCCTGAAAAGTATTTTGCCTGAAAAATTATCTCACCAACTCAGAGTGCTTTTGTTCCTGGGAGACTAATCACTGACAATATCCTCATTGCGTGTGAGTGCGTGCATAAGATTAAAGGGCCATTTGCATTTTCGTCCCTAACTCGAAACACCTAATCAGATATATCCCTAATTCGAAAGCCTGCTCAAAAATGCCCCTCCGCCGTCATGTGCCCTTATAGAAATGCCCCTCCGAGCCGTTTCCGTCCAGTCAAGGCTGTTTGACCGCTAACGTGCCGTTTCTTTGACATTTTTGCCCCTCCTTCCGTACATCTGGGCCCAACTAACCGGTTCACTCTCTCTCCTCTCTTTATTCTTCCTCGCGACGATAGGGGAATTTTTGAGCACGCACTGGATCGGGCGTTTCTGCGGTTGGAGAGAGAGGGCATGGTGGGCATGTCTTCTACGAGCTCGTCGGTGGCCGCCAATGTAAGTTTCAGTGTCGATTTGGGGGAGATATGGGCATATTGCGGAATTAGGGTTCATCAATTTGGGTTTTTTTGCTGTTAGGTTGATAGTGTCGGGATAGTTCAGTTTCAATCAGAGTTTTACATTCCTGATCTGACATTCTGTGGCCTTGAGGTTCGGTCGACGCGGTGGTGCCCTGGCCACGGGCTTATTCGTGCACGTCGCGTCGCCTGGGGAGGAGCAAGCTCCGGCAGAAGGTTTCTCGGCTGCCCTCTTGATGTAAGTGTTTGGCTTTTAAGCTTGATTCGATTCTGCTCTTTCTCCTCTTTCTAATTTGATCATTGATTTTGCAGCTTCATGATGAATGTGACTGGGTTATCTGGATTGACCCACCACCGACCGAACGTGTTGTTCGTGCATTTGAGGAGCTTCATGCAGGATTGGAGAAGAGCTGGCTAAAAGCTCATGATTTAGAGAGAAGGGTGATGAGAAGAACAAGAAACTGAAGCTGAAGATGAAGAAGAGGAACGAGCTTATGCAAGCATGGGAATTTATCATAATTCTTGGTATTAGCATTTTGGCCACATTTGTTTCTAGGTGGTGTAATAATCCATACTAAATGGATTTCTGTTTGTAGTGTATGCTGTGATGGAGCTTAGTTTGGGAATGTATTATCCCAGAACAATGTTGTGATTTGAGAATGCTGTGATTTTGCTATAGATTGAAATATTTGACCAAATGGTGTGTTGTGACAAAATAGCAGCTCACAAAATAGCATAAATTCTAAATTCATCATTGCACAATCAACATTGCACATTAAAGATAGCAGCTCACAAGTTCACCATTAAATAAGTTCATAATTTCAGCATCACACACTTAAGATAGCAGCTAACAAGTTCACAAATAGTTGTTAAACAACAAAAACAACACTAAATGATTCCAGTCACAGATCTTTCATCTTCTTGCTCCTGGTGTTGCAAGCAGGGTTAGTTAAGAGCCTTGAACACCTCCTTGTGGTGACAGTTTTGCTCACTTCTTTGCTTAGCTGGTTGCTTCCAGTTACAGATCCTACTGTAGGATCTGGTGCACACTTGAGCCTCTTCTTGGCTGATGACATCCCTCTATCAGCTGCCTTTTTATAGTTCTTTCTTCGGCTACAATTGAAATTAGAATATTAAATGAAGCAAAAAAGGAAATGAGAACATTAAATGAAGCGAAAATTGAATTGAGAACACCTGTTGCAATTGCACCTTACAGCAGATGACACCGTTGGTGCATCCGTAGCAATTGCAGCATCAGGTTCAACCTCTGTAGCATTTTCAGCATCAAGTTCAACCTCTATAGCATTTCAGCATTAGTTTCAACCTCTGTAGCATTTTTAGCATCAATTGCAACATCTAATTGACCATCTGTTGCATTTTCAGCCCCCCGGTGTTCTTCTTCCCAAAAAGCTGTGTTAATGGATTCCTTGCAGTGAGTGCCACGATAGCCAAGCCTTCCACACCTGCCACATTTCTTTATCCTTCCTCCATGTCCTTTTCCCTCAGATTTTGCCCTAATTCTTGTCTTCCTAGGTCTACCAGGGGCCCAATTTTGCAATGGAGTAGACAATTTAAACCCAGGGTCCACCACATCCCATTGTTGTTTGCCCTCCATTGCAGGCAAATTTTCAGCATAACTAGCATTGAATCTAGCAACAGAAAAGTACTCATGTACATACCGATCAATCTCACTTACTGAGCCTCTCATTGAAGTAATAAAATACAAATCATGTATGCAAGGCTGACCAGTTAACTGCCACTTTCTACAACTGCAAGTCCTAGTTTCCAAATGTATTGGATATCTCCACTCTCTCTTTTCCTTGTCAACTGCTGTGATCTCTGCCTCATATGTGCTTCTCTTCACTATCTCCATATCAAGGTCCTTAGATTTTGCATGAAGCATTTTCATGACTTTGGGGATTATGATGTGGCCAATGAATGTAGCAGCTGCAATCTGCTGTCTGAGATCAAACTTCTCCATTATAAACTATCTTATTTTGTCTAGCAAGTCCACAATGTGTACACCCTTCCATTTTTTAATCTTTGAATTAAAGGACTCAACTAGATTATTACTAACATAATCTACTTTACACACTTCATTGAACAGTGACCTTGCCCATAGCTTGGTGTGATGCTCCTCTAAGTACTCCTTCACACCAACCTTACTGCGCAACTGCCTAAGATGGTAGTTCTGTTTCTTTATGCTGTATGTCAATGAGCAGGGCCATCAATTTTCATCAAAGAATTTTCCTCTAAACTTTTTGTGAAATTTGCAGCCAAATGCCTCATGCATTCTCTGGGCTCCACACCTGGGAACACAGCTTCCACTGCAGTCTCCATGCCTTTGCATGCATCACTGTGGATAACAAGACCTGGTGGGTGTCCTATAAGCTCTCTTAAATTCTGGAAAAACCAAGTCCAACTCTCTATATTTTCACCCTCTAGAACTCCATATGCAACTCGGAAGATCCAATTGCAAGCATACACAGCACATGCACTAACTAGTTTCCCTCTAAATCTACCATTTAACGCAGTGGTATCTACTGCAAGATAAGGCCTACATCCATTCAAAAAAAACCTTGCCAACATGCTTTGAAAGAAACAAATACTCTTCTAAAGCACTCTTTCCATCTACTCTTCACATTTAGTTTGTACTGTAGAATGTGTTTATCAATGCAAACTACACTGCCAGGAGATGCTTTCCCCACTTCTCACTGGCGCGCGTCGGTCCTAAACAAACGGTTTTTTTACCCCTTTCCGCGACGACATTTGGAACCGTCCCAAGTGAGTGTGTGCGATAGGGTGTCCTTCCCACACGACCCAGAAATCGTCTGGGATAGGCCCTCCTGGGACCCAGGCTGGGGCTGGGCGAGGCATCGAAACCCAATCATTTCCGTAGGTATGTACATCCCACACGATAATCCGAGAAAATCATTTCCGTAGGTATGTACATCCCACACGGTAATCCGAGAAAATCATTTTCGTAGGTATGTACATCCCACATGGTGAATCCCAGAAAAACATTTCCATTCGTATGTATATCACACACAGTAAATCCAAGGAATACCTTTCCGTTCTTATGTACATCCCACACAGTCAATCTAGGGAAAACGTTTCCGTTCGGATGTACATCCCACATGGTTTTATCTATACGCTCGCGTGTGAAAGGTGTAACTATCACACACGCTCTGCCTTGGTTAACCGTTTGCTTTCATTAACTACATCACACACGTTTTGATGTAGAAAACTGTGTGGCATTGGGCTATCCATCGCAAGCGCTTTTACTGCTAGAGCCGTTTGCAAAGGTCCATGACCGTCTGCTCTATTTTTATTTTTGCCTGTAATTTATTATTCTAATTGGAAATTTTGAAATACGAAACATGCAATTCAAATTCTCAGCACAATGGTTCAACAACGAATCCATAAATAAAATTGCCAGTACAATATGTTCAGTAGTTACAGGATTAGGCAGCAATTAACTATGATGAACCGCAATATTTAAAGGCGATAAAGGTGAAGAGACAAGTGTAAATCATTTTGACTGCCGACGGTGTTGAAGAAGTGGAATGCCCATAATGTGCCTTCCTGCATGCCATAGGCACGAACCACTTTTGTCCAACCCCTTGTGACGATCGCCCGCCCATCCTTCACCGCCTTCAGGAAGACTTCTAGAGCACTATCATGGTAGTATGAATTATATACTTTAACCTTAGTTGCCTCCACTCTGGTCATGTAGTTTGCAAGGTAATCATCAGTAAATAGCTTCGGAAACCACTGAAAAGAGAAAAATATCAGATACTGAGGTCTAATAAAGTAACTTGTTGTGGGCAGAGGGAAAATGCAACACATTACTTACCATCCTAAAGTTCACTGTTGTCTTCGACAAAGTGTAAATAAAGAGCTTAATTCCAATCACCCGTTTATTTTGCCTAACAATCTTTCTTAGTTTCTCACTTGACGCTTGTTCATGAATATCTCATTGCACCATATGCAAAAGGGATCGAAGCGTGGATCAGTACCCCTCATATATGTACCTACAAGCAACCAGTAAATGTTAGAAGCTAAACTAAGATTGCACAAATGATGTAAAATACAACTACCTATGTTCCTAAGTACAAGTATTTTTTTTTGAGATTTCAATATCAACTACATAGGATGTATATAGAATTATAGATATAGTTTAGATTAGAATCTAGATTCACTCATTTTGCTCCTTATGTAGTCTATATTGGAATCTCTAAAAATACTTATATTTAGGAATAGATGGTGTATAAGACATGGGATGCAGCTAACCTCGACGGCAAACAACAACATCGCCCATTGTAGCCCTATGTAAGTACATGGAAAGCCAATGTTAACTACAACAGGGTCAACATCCACCAAAAATAGCAAATGGTAATAAAACGACATCATCTGTAGTGATATCTTCATTTCGAAAGAGTAGCGCGGTAGCAAAGGGACGGATTAAAAAATGGATACAACTGTTAATTGCAACATGCTTAACAACATCCTAATTCATGTTTTGTAAGTTTGTAGCCATTGAAATACAACTCTTTAAAAATGGATACAACTATTAATTGCAACAGGCTTAATGGTCATTGAAATCGGTACTGATAAAAATGCAATTGGCAGAGTTAAACATCAAAGGGCAGGTGCTGCCAGAGTAGATAATGGCCCAGTTGTCTATAAAAAGGTAGGGAAAATAGCTCAGACGTGTTAGGCATGTTTACTACAACATGCTTAATACATCGATAGTACAAAACATAGCCATTAATTGCAAATGGTATTGGTAAGATTGAACTGGTGGGTACATACTTGGTAAGTCCTGAGAGGTAGCTGCTGGGGCACTTCATCTTGGCCAGAGCCCGCCCGAAGTCAGCGACGACGGAGGCGAGCTGTTCCTCTAGGTCGAAGCATGGATCAGTGCTGACATGTGTACCTACAGGCAACCAGTATATAAACGAAGTTAAACTGCAATTGCATAAATTATGTGAAATATTGTAAGACATGGGATGCAGCTAACCTTGACGGCAAACAAAAGCATCGGCCGTTATGACCCTGCGTAAGTACATGGACAAGCATGTTAAGTACAACAGGGTTAGCATCCACCAAAAAAGCAAATGGGGCAGCATCTCTAGTATATCTTCATTGCGGAGAGTAGCATGGTAGCAAATGGACAGATTAAAAATGGATACAACTGTTAATTGCAACAGGCTTAACAACATCCTAAGTCATGTTTTGTAAGTTTGTAGCCATTGAAATGCAACTGTTTAAAAATGGATTCAACTGTTAATTGCAACAGGCTTAATAGACATTGAAATCGATACTAATAAAAATGCAATTGGCATAGTTAAACATCACAAGGCAGGTGCTGCCAGAGTAGAGAATGACCTAGATGTCTATAAAAAGGTAGGGAAAGTAGCAAAAACGTGTTAGGCATGTTTACTAGAACATGCTTAATACATCGACCGTACAAAACATAGCCATTAATTGCAACTGGTATTGGTAAGATTGAACTGGTGAGTACATACTTGGTAAGTCCAAAGAGGTAGTTGCGGGGGCACTTCATCTTGGCCAGAGCTCGCCCAAAGTCAACGATGGCGGAGGTGAGCTGTTCCTCCGGGTTGAAGCGTGGATCAGTACCACTGACATGTGTACCTACAGGCAACCAATAAATGGGTAGAAGTTAAACTGCAATTGCACAAATTATGTGAAATACTGTAAGACATGGGATGCAGCTCACCTCAACGGCAAACAAAAGCATCGGCTGTTATGACCCTGCGTAAGTACATGGACATGCATGTTAAGTGCAACAGGGTTAGCATCCACTAAAAATAACAAATGGGCAACATCTCTAGTGATATCCTGAGTCATGTATTGTAAGTTTGTTGCTGGTATTAGTGAAATTAAGCTGGATACGGTAATATTTGAACATCACATAGTGTGTAGTACTGAAATAAACAAGGCACGAACATGCTTAATACATTAACCGTACAAATCATAGCCATTGCAAGTGGTATTGGTAAGATTTAGCTGGTCAGATCTTACCTGTTAAGTCCTGGGGGGTAGTCGCTGGGGGACTTCATTTGGGCCAGAGCCTGCACCATGTCGGCAGCGGCGGAGGAGGCGAGGTGTTCCTCCGGGTCAACACGCACAACGGCCATCGCGCCATGGACCGCCATCAGCTCCCGGCGGGGGGAATTTGGAGGCATGAGGATGTTTCGTAGGTGCCATTTAAGCAATCAGACCAACGATGTGATAGATATTGGTGGGTTACCTGACTGGATCCGAGCAGAACGTAGATGTGGTTGAAGCTGTGGTTGCGACCGTGGCGGTTTGACATGCCGGTAGGGGGAGGCGCGAGGGAGGGGGGATACTGGGGGGAAGGGGATGTGGTTGGAGGAATAAATTTTGAAACCGCGCGCCTAATGAAAATTTCGGTGCGAAATTTGAAACTTGGGCGGGGGAAACACACAACGCAGACGAAGCGCGTAAAATACTCGTGTGCGAGAAAAAAGAAAGTTGGCAAATCCCGTCTCCAAAAAAACGTACACGTGTACTTGATTTTTTTGGGTCAATGGTACGCCTGGTTTATTAGGAAATATCGCACAGGTAACTGACTTATGGGTCATTAATGTTGGGGAACGTTGCAGAAAACAAAAAATTTCCTACGGTTTCACCAAGATCCATCTATGAGTTCATCTAGCAATGAGTGATCGGATTGCATCTACATAACTTTGTAGATCACGCGCGGAAGCGTTCAAAGAACGGGGATGAGGAAGTCGTACTCGACGTGATCCAAATCACCGGAGATCCTAGCGCCGAACGGACGGCACTTCCGTGTTCAACACACGTACGGTCAGCATGACGTCTCCTCCTTCTTGATCCAACAAGGGGGAAGGAAAGGTTGATGAAGATCCAGCAGCACGACGGTGTGGTGGTGGATGCAGGGCGTCACCGCAGCAGGGCTTCGCCGTTATACTGCGAGAGGGAGAGGTGTAGCAGGGAGAGGGAGGCACCAAGACTCAAGGGTGTGGCTGCCCCCTCCCTCCCCCCTTTATATAGGCCCCCTAGGGGGGCGCCGGCCCTAGGAGATGGGATCTCCTAGGGGGGCGGCGACCAAGGGGTGGAGTGCCCCCCAAGCCAGGTGGGGCGCCCCCCACCCTAGGGTTCCCAACCCTAGGCGCATGGGGTGGGCCAAGGGGGGCGCACCAGCCCACTATGGGCTGGTTCCCCTCCCCACTTTGGCCCATGGGGCCCTCCGGGATGGGTGGCCCCACGGGACCCTTCCGGTGGTCCCGGTACAATACCGGTGACCCCCCGAAACTCTCCCGATGGCCGAAACTGCACTTCCTATATATAATTCTTCACCTCCGGACCATTCCGGAACTCCTCGTGACGTCCAGGATCTAATCCGGGACTCCGAACAACTTTTGGGTTACTGCATATTCATATCTCTACAACCCTAGCGTCACCGAACCTTAAGTGTGTAGACCCTACGGGTTCGGGAGACATGTAGACATGACCGAGACGGCTCTCCGGTCAATAACCAACAGCGGGATCTGGATACCCATGTTGGATCCCACATGCTCCTCGATGATCTCATTGGATGAACCACGATGTCGAGGATTCAAGCAACCCTGTATACAATTCCCTTTGTCAATCGGTACGTTACTTGCCCGAGATTCGATCGTCGGTATCCCAATACCTCGTTCAATCTCGTTACCGGCAAGTCACTTTACTTGTACCGTAATGCATGATCCCGTGACCAGACACTTGGTCACTTTGAGCTCATTATGATGATGCATTACAGAGTGGGCCCAAAGATACCTCTCCGTCATACGGAGTGACAAATCCCAGTCTTGATCGTGTCAACCCAACAGACACTTTCGGATATACCCGTAGTATACCTTTATAGTCACCCAGTTACGTTGTGACGTTTGGTACACCCAAAGCACTCCTACGGTATCCGGGAGTTACACGATCTCATGGTCTAAGGAAAAGATACTTGACATTGGAAAAACTCTAGCAAACGAACTATACGATCTTGTGCTATGTTTAGGATTGGGTCTTGTCCATCACATCATTCTCCTAATGATGTGATCCCGTTATCAATGACATCCCATGTCCATAGCCAGGAAACCATGACTATCTGTTGATCAACGAGCTAGTCAACTAGAGGCTCACTAGGGGGACACATTGTGGTCTATGTATTCACACATGTATTACGATTTTCGGATAATACAATTAAAGCATGAATAATAGACAATTATCATGAACAAGGAAATATAATAATCATTTTATTATTGCCTCTAGGGCATATTTCCAACAGTCTCCCACTTGCACTAGAGTCAATCATCTAGTTACATTGTGATGAATCGAACACCCATGGAATTCCGGTGTTGATCATGTTTTGCTCTAGGGAGAGGTTTAGTCAACGGATCTACTACATTCAGGTCCGTATGTACTTTACAAGTCTCTATGTCTCCATTTTGAACACTTTCACGAATGGAGTTGAAGTGACGCTTGATATGCCTGGTCTTCCTGTGAAACCTGGGCTCCTTGGCAAGGGCAATAGCTCCAGTGTTGTCACAGAAGAGAGTCATCGGGCCCGACGCATTGGGTATGACTCCTAGGTCGGTAATGAACTCCTTCACCCAGACTGCTTCGTGTGCTGCCTCCGAGGATGCCATGTACTCCGCTTCACATGTAGATCCCGCCACAACGCTTTGCTTGCAACTGCACCAGCTTACTGCCCCACCATTCAAAATATACACGTATCCGGTTTGTGACTTAGAGTCATCCAGATCAGTGTCGAAGCTGGCGTCGACGTAACCCTTTACGATGAGCTCTTCGTCACCTCCATAAACGAGAAACATTTCCTTAGTCCTTTTCAGGTACTTCAGGATATTCTTGACCGCTGTCCAGTGTTCCTTGCCGGGATTACTTTGGTACCTACCTACCAAACTTACGGCAAGGTTTACATGAGGTCTGGTACACAGCATGGCATACATAATAGAACCTATGGCTGAGGCATAGGGGATGACACTCATCTCTTCTATATCTTCTGCCGTGGTCGGACATTGAGCTGAGCTCAATTTCACACCTTGCAACACAGGCAAGAACCCCTTCTTAGACTGATCCATATTGAACTTCTTCAATATCTTATCAAGGTATGTGCTTTGTGAAAGACCTATGAGGCGTCTTGATCTATCTCTATAGATCTTGATGCCTAATATATAAGCAGCTTCTCCAAGGTCCTTCATTGAAAAGCTCTTATTCAAGTAGGCCTTAATGTTGTCCAAAAGATCTATATCATTTCCCATCAAAAGTATGTCATCTACATATAATATGAGAAATGCTATAGAGCTCCCACTCACTTTCTTGTAAACGCAGGCTTCTCCATAAGTCTGCATAAACCCAAACGCTTTGATCATCTCATCAAAGCGAATGTTCCAACTCTGAGATGCTTGCACCAGCCCATAAATCGAGCATTGGAGCTTGCACACCTTGTCAGCATTCTTAGGATCGACAAAACCTTCCAGCTGCATCATATACAGTTCTTCGTTAAGATAACCGTTAAGGAATGCCGTTTTGACGTCCATTTGCCATATCTCATAATCATAGTATGCGGCAATTGCTAACATGATTCGGACGGACTTCAGCTTTGCTACGGGAGAGAATGTCTCATCGTAGTCAACCCCTTGAACTTGTCGATAACCCTTAGCGACAAGCCTAGCTTTATAGATGGTCACATTACCATCCGCGTTTGTCTTCTTCTTAAAGATCCATTTATTTTCTATGGCTCGCCGATCATCGGGCAAGTCAGTCAAAGTCCATACTTCGTTTTCATACATGGATCCTATCTCGGATTTCATGGCTTCCAGCCATTTGTCGGAATCCGGGCCCACTATCGCTTCTTCATAGTTCGAAGGTTCACCGTTGTCTAACAACATGATTTCCAAGACAGGGTTGCCGTACCACTCTGGTGCGGAACGTGTCCTTGTGGACCTTCGAAGTTCAGTAGGAGCTTGATCAGAAATATCTTGATCATCATCATTAACTACCTCTCTAATTGGTGCAGGCACCACAGGAACATTTTCCCGAGCTGCGCTACTCTCTGCTTCAAGAGGCAGTACTTTATCAAGCTCTACTTTCCTCCCACTTACTTCTTTCGAGAGAAACTCTTTCTCTAGAAAAGATCCATTCTTGGCAACAAAGATCTTGCCTTCGGTTCTGAGGTAGAAGGTATACCCAATAGTTTCTTTAGGGTATCCTATGAAGAGCATTTTTCCGACTTGGGTTCGAGCTTTTCAGGTTGAAGTTTCTTGACATAAGCATCGCATCCCCAAACTTTTAGAAACGACAGCTTAGGCTTCTTCCCAAACCATAATTCATACGGTGTCGTCTCAACGGATTTCGACGGGGCCCTATTTAAAGTGAATGCGGTAGTCTCTAAAGAATAGCCCCAAAATGACAGCGGTAAATCGGTAAGAGACATCATAGACCGCACCATATCCAAGTGATTACGATGTTCGGACACACCATTACGCTGAGGTGTTCTAGGCGGCGTGAGTTGTGAAACTATTCCACATTTTCTTAAGTGTGTACCAAATTCGTGACTCAAGTATTCTCCTCCACGATCCGATCGCAAAAACTTGATTTTTCTGTCACGTTGATTCTCAACCTCACTCTGAAATTCCTTGAACTTTTCAAAGGTTTCAGACTTGTGTTTCATTAAGTAGACATACCCATATCTACTCAAGTCATCAGTGAGGGTGAGAACATAACGATAGCCACCACGAGCCTCAACACTCATTGGACCGCACACATCAGTATGTATGATTTCCAATAGGTTGGTTGCTCGCTCCATTGTTCCTGAGAACGGAGTCTTGGACATCTTACCCATGAGGCATGGTTCGCACGTGTCGAATGATTCATAATCAAGAGACTCTAAAAGTCCATCTGCATGGAGCTTCTTCATGCGTTTGACACCTATGTGACCAAGGCGGCAGTGCCACAAGTATGTGGGACTATCATTATCAACCTTACATCTTTTGGTATTCACACTATGAATATGTGTAGCATTACGCTCGAGATTCATTAAGAATAAACCATTCACCATAGGAGCATGACCATAAAACATATCTCTCATATAAATAGAACAACCATTATTCTCGGATTTAAATGAGTAGCCATCTCGAATTAAACGAGATCCTGATACAATGTTCATGCTCAAAGCTGGTACTAAATAACAATTATTGAGGTTTAAAACTAATCCCGTGGGTAAATGTAGAGGTAGCGTGCCGACGGCGATCACATCGACCTTGGAACCATTCCCGACGCGCATCGTCACCTCGTTCTTCGCCAGTCTCCGTTTATTCCGTAGCTCCTGCTTTGAGTTACAAATGTGAGCAACTACACCGGTATCAAATACCCAGGAGCTACTACGAATACTGGTAAGGTACACATCAATTACATGTATATCACATATACCTTTCGTTTTGCCGGCCTTCTTGTCCGCTAAGTATTTGGGGTAGTTCCGCTTCCAGTGACCACTTCCCTTGCAACAAAAACACTCAGTCTCGGGCTTGGGTCCATTCTTTGGCTTCTTCCCGGTAGCTTGCTTGCCGGGCGCGGCAACTCCCTTGCCGTCCTTCTTGAAGTTCTTCTTACCCTTGCCTTTCTTGAACTTAGTGGTTTTATTCACCATCAACACTTGATGTTCCTTTTTGACTTCTACCTCTGCTGATTTCAGCATTGCAAATACTTCAGGAATGGTCTTTTCCATCCCCTGCATATTGAAGTTCATCACAAAGCTCTTGTAGCTCGGTGGAAGCGACTGAAGGATTCTGTCAATGACCGCGTCATCCGGGAGATTAACTCCTAGCTGAGTTAAGCGGTTATGTAATCCAGACATAGTGAGTATGTGCTCACTGACAGAACTATTTTCCTCCATCTTACAGCTGAAGAACTTGTCGGAGACTTCATATCTCTCGACCCGGGCATGAGCTTGGAAAACCATTTTCAGCTCTTCGAACATCTAATATGCTCCGTGTCGCTCAAAACGCTTTTGGAGCCCCGGTTCTAAGCTGTAAAGCATGCCGCATTGAACGAGGGAGTAATCATCAGCATGTGTCTGCCAAGCGTTCATAACGTCTTGGTTCTGTGGGACGGGTGCGTCACCTAGCGGTGCTTGTAGGACATAATCTTTCTTGGCAGCTATGAGGATGATCCTCAGGTTCCGGACCCAGTCCGTATAATTGCTGCCATCGTCTTTCAGCTTGGTTTTCTCTAGGAACGCGTTGAAGTTGAGGACAACGTTGGCCATTTGATCTACAAGACATATTGCAAAGATTTTGGACTAAGTTCATGATAATTAAGTTCATCTAATCAAATTATATAATGAACTCCCACTTAGATAGACATCTCTCCAGTTATCTAAGTATAACATGATCCGAGTTAACTAGGCCGTGTACGATCATCACGTGAGACGGACTAGTCAACATCGGTGAACATCTTCATTTTGATCGTATCTTCTATACGACTCATGCTCGACCTTTCGGTCTTCTATGTTCTGAGGCCATGTCTGTACATGCTAGGCTCGTCAATTCAACCTAAGTGTTTGCATGTGTAAATCTGTCGTACACCTGTTGTATGTGAACGTTGGAATCTATCACACCCGATCATAACGTGGTGCTTCGAAACAACGAACTGTCGCAACGATGCACAGTTAGGAGGAACACTTTCTTGAAATTATTATGAGGGATCATCTTATTTACTACCGTCGTTCTAAGTAAACAAGATGCAAAAACATGATAAACATCACATGTAATCAAATAATAATAGTGACATGATATGGCCAATATCACATAGCTCCTTTGATCTCCATCTTGGGGCTCCATGATCATCTTGTCACCGGCATGACACCATGATCTCCATCATCATGATCTCCATCATCGTGTCTCCATGAAGTTGCTCGCCAACTATTACTTCTACTACTATGGCTAACACGTTTAGCAATAAAGTAAAGAAATTTACATGGCGTTTCTCAATGACACGCAGGTCATACAAAAATAAAGACAACTCCTATGGCTCCTGCCGGTTGTCATACTCATCGACATGCAAGTCGTGATTCCTATTACAAGAACATGATCTCATACATCACATATATATCATTCATCATTCATCACAACTTTGGCCATATCACATCACAAAGCACTTGCTGCAAAAACAAGTTAGACGTCCTCTAATTGTTGTTGCAAGTTTTACGTGGCTGCAATAGGGTTCTAGCAAGAACGTTTTCTTACCTACGTAAAAGCCACAACGTGATTTGTCAACTTCTATTTACCCTTCATAAGGACCCTTTTCATCGAATCCGCTCCAACTAAAGTGGGAGAGACAGACACCCGCTAGCCACCTTATGCAACTAGTGCATGTCAGTCGGTGGAACCAGTCTCACGTAAGCGTACGTGTAAGGTCGGTCCGGGCCGCTTCATCCCACAATACCGCTGAAGAAAAATAAGACTAGTAGCGGCAAGAAAGTTGACAACATCTACGCCCACAACAAATTGTGTTCTACTCGTGCAAGGAGAACTACGCATAGACCTAGCTCATGATGCCACTGTTGGGGAACGTTGCAGAAAACAAAAATTTTCCTACGGTTTCACCAAGATCCATCTATGAGTTCATCTAGAAACGAGTGATCGGATTGCATCTACATACCTTTGTAGATCACGCGCGGAAGCGTTCAAAGAACGGGGATGAGGAAGTCGTACTCGACGTGATCCAAATCACCGGAAATCCTAGCGCCGAACGGACGGCACCTCCGTGTTCAACACACGTACGGTCAGCGTGACATCTCCTCCTTCTTGATCCAGCAAGGGGGAAGCAAAGGTTGATGAAGATCCAGCAACACGACAGTGTGGTGGTGGATGCAGGGCGTCACCGCAGCAGGGCTTCGCCGTTATACTGCGAGAGGGAGAGGTGTGGCAGGGGAGAGGGAGGCGCCAAGACTCAAGGGTGTGGCTGCCCCCTCCCTCCCCCCTTTATATAGGCCCCATAGGGGGGCGCCGGCCCTAGGAGATGGGATCTCCTAGGGGGGGCGGCGACCAAGGGGTGGAGTGCCCCCCAAGCCAGGTGGGGCGCCCCCCACCCTAGGGTTCCCAACCCTAGGCGCATGGGGTGGGCCAAGGGGGGCGCACCAGACCACTATGGGCTGGTTCCCCTCCCCACTTTGGCCCATGGGGCCCTCCGGGATGGGTGGCCCCACCCGGTGGACCCCCGGGACCCTTCCGGTGGTCCCGGTACAATACCGGTGACCCCCGAAACTCTCCCGATGGCCGAAACTGCACTTCCTATATATAATTCTTCACCTCCGGACCATTCCGGAACTCCTCGTGATGTCCAGGATCTCATCCGGGACTCCAAACAACTTTCGGGTTACTGCATATTCATATCTCTACAACCCTAGCATCACCGAACCTTAAGTGTGTAGACCCTACGGGTTCGGGAGACATGTAGACATGACCGAGACGGCTCTCCGGTCAATAACCAACAGCGGGATCTGGATACCCATGTTGGCTCCCACATGCTCCTCGATGATCTCATCGGATGAACCACGATGTCGAGGATTCAAGCAACCCCGTATACAATTCCCTTTGTCAATCGGTACGTTACTTGCCCGAAATTCGATCGTCGGTATCCCAATACCTCGTTCAATCTCGTTACCGGCAAGTCACTTTACTCGTACCGTAATGCATGATCCCGTGACCACACACTTGGTCACTTTGAGTTCATTATGATGATGCATTACAGAGTGGGCCCAAAGATACCTCTCCGTCATACGGAGTGACAAATCCCAGTCTTGATCCGTGTCAACCCAACAGACACTTTCGGAGATACCCGTAGTATACCTTTATAGTCACCCAGTTACGTTGTGACGTTTGGTACACCCAGAGCACTCCTACGGTATCCGGGAGTTACACGATCTCATGGTCTAAGGAAAAGATACTTGACATTGGAAAAACTCTAGCAAACGAACTATACGATC